>NC_056725.1:884907507-885032507 GCF_019279795.1 Protopterus annectens
TGCATACATACATATATGATTATATGTGTCATATGTGAATATATGTTCCCTGGGAAAGAATTCGGACTTCTGCTGCTTCGACATTTTCAACTTTCAAACTTTCAAGTTCGAACTTCTGGAAGTTTGATTACGTGATAGGAACCCGATTATCTATCCAAAGGTAAATAAATACATTCACATATATAAATGTATATATACATAAATATACAGAAATATATGATGGCTGCAAAGACATGCAATCAGAGGGTCATGCTGGTGCACACTGGAATTCTAAATGTGGAAACTCACTCACTGTAAATGAGGAAACTCACTCACTGGAAGTATTCCTTAAAATGGGGAACAATGTCATCTGTGCTGTAACAGAGACATGGATAAAGGCAGCAGGAAACAACCCTGCAGTACCCGCCTATAATTAATGCCACATCTTTTGGCTGCAGAACCTGGACTGAAGCTCCAAAGGTGATGGTATTTCCATATTCATTAAGGATGCACACACCTCCAGAGTGGTAGACCAACATTATGCATTACAGATCCTGCAGGCATAGCTGACATAGAGTAAGACAGTGGTTTAGGTAATAGCCTGCTATAGGACCCCATACATGTCCCAAAACTCATACTTGATGTCCATAAACTCCCTGGAGAATATTAGTGTCCAACCTAACACTATCATAGTGGTTGACTTCAACTATCCCACCATTAATTGGGAAAGCTACTCATGTACCGATGCACATGCCCATCACATTGACCTGGTTCTTCCTAACATGGGTGACTGTTGCCCTACACCAATACTCAACACCTCACTTGTTATATTGGAACACAAAGTAATCACCTTTGGAAATCCACAGCCGTCCTACCCCCACTGCACAGGTAACCACAATGAAAAGCCTTTCCAAAGCTAACTATGGCCTCATAAAATCAGAGACAGCTAACCTCATGGCAGCCATAAAAACGGAGACTAGTTCCATGACAGCTGAAGCAAACAACAATGCACTATGAACACGTACACAAATGCATGGATATCGCCTTACCCAGTTCAACCAGGACCCTCACCTCCAAAAAAGGAAGCTGATCTGGTGGTCCCCTGCCATAAAGAAACTGTGCAACAGAAGGAGGGATCCGATATGGAATAAGGTGTAGTCCCAGGAGAGGAAATATATCCTTATCAGCCTCGATGAATAGTTGAGATCCCTCATCAAATACTACAAAGTTAGCTGTGAGAACAGATTAGAGCCCATAGTAAAGACAACCACAAGGCCTCATACAATTATGTAAAGAATCTCCATGGCAATACCAAGAATTGTTCTGAGCTAGTAGACCTCACAGACTGCACCAAGAAATAATGCCAATATACTGGCGTGCAAACATTACCCCTCACCCCCCCAAAGGACCAATCACAATACTAGTACACAGCCAGGCACCCAATATTACTGCAGCACAGGTTAAAACACCACTGTCGAAGGCCAAGAATACAGTTTCTATAGGACCTAGGAATATTTCTGGCTGTGTTCTACTTGAACTACAGAGTGACCTAGCACCTTACCTGTGTGCCCTGTTCAAGCACAGCCTCACCTCCGGCTTTGTCCCTACTGAAATGTGCACTGCTACAGTCACCCCTCTTCACAAACGAGGTGTAACTACAGACCCTGGGTAATACCGCCCCAACTGCCTAACAAGTCTGTTATGCGAAGCGATGGAATGCATCATCATGCACCTAATAAACAGGCATATGGGAATCTGAAGACACAGGGTTCCTCACAGTTTACTTTTGTGAAGGGTAGGTCATACCTGCTCATTCAACATGGTCAACCTTTTGCCGTCAATCATCTGAGCTGTGGATGAAGGCAAGGTGACACATGCAGCCTACATTGATCTGGCCAAAGTCTTTGATAACATTCCCCACTCACTACGCTTGGCATCAACCCCTATATCACTAGGTGGGAACAGAGGCACAAACACAGAGATAGATTGGACTTACTGCTGCCATACATCGAGACAGTTGAAGATGTCACTGGGTTTGTTCTAACTTCCTTTATGAGGAATATGACGTTGGTAATACCAATAGATGTGATTATTTACTGACTGCATTCCCCAGAGTCCACAACTGATTTACCAAGAACAACAGCTGTCTGGTAAACACACAAAACATGACAGGTAGATATGTGGCCAGTCTGTGGACAGCATGGCACTGGAGAGATATGTCAGAGATGTATCACTGTGAGTTATGATGTCACAGACTAAATGCATGTCCACACAAACCCTGTCAATCTATCAATCCACCATGTGTATAACAGCACTGATGTAATAGAACCTGTTAAGAACTCTGGGGATATGTCCCCCATGTTGGTTGGCTGTCATCACATGTCTTCTCCTGTGAAGTATTGCCACCCACTGTATGTGAATCTGTAGGCCATCACCTCTGAAATGTCCCTCACACAAGCAAGGAAATGGGGCAAGGCCCACATTAAGGAATGTCCCATATGTCGGGACTAGCAGCAGTGTCCAGGCCCACAGCACAATACAGTGCGGGCGCCTACGTAGTGGTATGGCCGTAGCAATACCTGACATCTGCACATCTGTACAAAGGACAGGCAGAAAGTAGATAGCCAACAGGTTTTGCATTAGGTTGAATGATTTGAAAGATACAAGTCTGAAACTGAAAGGTATGCCATTACTACATGACAGCAGTCCTCAATGACATGTCCAAAGAACATAGTAGTCTGTGGTTAATATCAACATATCTGCTGAATATCCAATAGATGCAGCATATAAACATATAGCTCAAACACCTAGAACAAGATACTCAGTACTCAGATTCCAGCTTTGCATGCAGGGGTGTGCCGTTCCAGTACTACAATCTACATTTACTTGAATAAGCACTGTTAAAAGTACTAACATAATGATATATTTGTTAAACTATTTATGTCAACCAGTGCATCGTAGCTGGTGTAACCTGCAAGTGTGACTGCATATAACCTGAGTTACTACCTATGTATGAAACAAATCCAAATAGAAAAGACTGTGGTACTACCCATGTGTCCCATAAAGTATACTCACACCCCTTGCTACTGTAATGACAGCACACAGAAACATGTTAAGTACAGGAAATTAAATACACTTATTAAAGATGTCATCACCCTGCTATTTTATCAGACTGGGATGTACCAGTGCTAAGCTATGCTTATCAGGTTTCAGCATTGCTTAAATGTAAATGCTAAGCAGATTTGCTCACTGGTAAGCAAAGCCTACACAATGTAAGTGCCTTTTCATTTAACCATAAATTAGCACCACTTACTATCACGCATACCTGCACAAACATGCTCAAAGCTGCCTTAGCCACTCTGTATCCAGCACTCCTTGTTTTGCCTAGCAACAAAATAATCAGCCCTTGTAGGTCCTGAACGCAGGTCCCTGTGCACCATAGCCTATGCAATTTACCAGTAAGCCACCTCAACTGCATTGTTTGAGGATGTTTTCTTAAACATACCCTTCTTTACAGCCAGTTTACAATAAGGAAGGGACAAGTGTGCAATTAGGAAGGCTTGGTGTATATAAATATATACACACATATATATATATATATATATATATATATATATATATATATGAATCGAAACATACATAGAGAGAGAGTGAGAGATGTAGGGAGATCCATATATGTGAACAACAATATATATAGATATATTACCAATAAATACTGAGGTATATATATATATATATATATATATATATATATATATATATATATATATATATATATGTGTGTGTGTGTGTGTGTGTTTATATACATGTGCATATATGTGTATATATGTGGTATATATATGTGTGTGTGTGTGTGTGTGTATATATATATATATATATATATATATATATATATATATATATATATATATATATACACACACACACACATATATATATATATATATCCCTAGTATGTAATATATATATATATATATATATATATATATATATATATATATATATATATATATATATATATATATATATATATATATATATGTGTGTGTGTGTGTGTGTGTGTGCGTATGTATAATATTATACATTATACATGTATAATGCATACATGTCCCAAACTGCCATACAAACATATGCTGCTGATAGACCACCAACTACTGGGGCAGCATGCAAGAGGTGGATACAATACCAGCCATGACACTCACATCTGCCCCCCCCCCACAGTCCAAATAAATAAGTGAACAATACACTGCTACAAAATCATGATGGGCCATACACGATGGCCAGATGTACAACAATCTCTTAACAAAACAAATAAAATGTCTGAACATAGCAAAGAAAAATATAAGCAGCCGGTAATTCACACCTTTATTATACTCTGATGTCTTGGCCAAAGGCTTCAAGGATTAAGCATCACCAGGAATGCATGCCTTAATCTCAAAAAGCAATTAACACCTAATTACATAACTGAATACACGGCCTCCAATTACACTCATCATTTAACCCCCTACAGGATAAAGTATCACATTAAATATTACTACATTGATTCTGTACATAACAATTGTCCTTTTATGAATGTTTCATCACACTGAGGAACAGACATTTTCAGAAACCATACCTTGAGACCCACTACTGCCCCCATGGTGAGATTTATTCAGATATACAGCTATAGAACTGACATATTTCTTATCAGTAATATGTCTGGCATGTTCTAACAGCCTAGTTTTAAAACACGTGTTACTGTCCCCCACATAAAACATGTTACAAGGCCATCTAACAGCATTCTCTATACACCTACATCTTGAATGTACAGACCTCAACATGTTTCCCAGCCTTTCCCCTCAGCAGGAATTACAGCACTAAATAATGATAGACACGTATACCTATCTACCTACTACTGTATGACATCTGGACAAAGTCTGACATAATTAGCGGACTGAAGCCCAAATACACGGCCATACATGAAATACTGCTGTTATACACTGAGAAAGTTGTTGGTGTTACAGGGTTTGTTGTAACATATCTTTTCTGAGTGATATGAAGTCAGAAAAACAAATGGATGTTACCATTTACATAATGCAATCACTAGAGTATGCTACTGATTTGCCAGTGACAACATCTGGCTGGGGAACAGCCCATACAGAACAGGCTAACCTGTGACCATTATGTGGATGCCCCTACAGTTGAGAGCTATGCAGAGACAGAACTTTGTCAGACTGAAACCCATGCAGAGGTACCATGTGCAGACAAACCCTGTTAAACTACCAGTATTCCAAATATATAACAAGCCATACTCACATTCTGCTCCTAAGTCTTGAACCTTCCACACCATTTAGTTGGCTTGTCTCTGCAAGTCTTGTTGTAAGAGGTAGTAGCTCACACAACTCCAGGATGCCTTCCTCACAAGTAATGGAAAGGGCCAATGCCCACATGGAGTACTCCTTTATAGGAGTGTGTTGCCATGACATTGGCTATTGGAAGAACTACACAGCTGCTTGATTGCTTGATGCAGTTAGTAAGTGGGAAACCCCAATAGGTGCACAGGCCATCACCTGGTCATAAGAATCATCTACAAAAGCCTTGCTGCCACCTATTCCGACCAGCTCTATCCCTGTAGGGCACAGAGAGAGAGAGAGAAATAACAAATAAAACAAAGTGGAAAAGAAAGAAAAAAAGGTAAGTGGAACATGTAAGCGAGTAATTGAATATAGCACTTGGTCTGTAATAATGGGAAATATGATTTGAAGGAATATATGTCGCAGCAAGACATGCTGTACTAATGTCTTGCTAAACAGCTGCTATGGCCATAGCATCTGGTCCTCTCTGCAGTGGGAGATATTACAGACGTACCTCTCAACTGTACAGATCTTCATAGAATGTCCACATTTTACTATCATGTATTTTTGTCTGTTCCTCCTGAGATCTGTACTTTACTGGCAAATAGCTGAGGATTGCAGTCATCAGGTAATGACAAACAGAGTTTAAGATGTCACATCCTTAAGAATATTCACTGTAATGCTAAATGCATCATTCTACGAGCTTCCTGTGTTTGTAACCAGTATATTTAAAGTCTGTCCTTACTTATCCCCCCATCATTTTAGGCATTGTCCAGATGTGATGTTCTGAAAGGTTGTGAGTTGGAATCACAGCTCTGGAGCCTGACTCACCTGGGAAAGGACAGCTCATATATGACAACCACAGGGGTGTTTGTCAAACAGTTATGACTGTGCCACTGCTAGGCCAGTTAATGGGATGTTTTCCATATCCATTTTACCTGTGATTATGAGTATGATACATGTTGTAAAGCTAATAGAATTAATAGAGGACATGTGCATAGTAGAGTACTGTTGCAGACATGAGTACTGTTGCAGACATGTGTGTTGAACTGCATGTGATGTACTGAATTAATAACATTATACTGTATAGTGTTCTGCTGGACAATAATCACATTTGTTACTGATATCTGTAGTCACATACACATATACCTGTGTTATGTCAGCCAAACCATTGGCAGGTCTGTGAGCAATGGCATTGTAATATAGTAGCCTACTTATGACTGTTGGACATTTTCCGAGTTATCATAGAGATGTCAAACCCTACTGTGAAATCAACGTACTAATGTATGGTGCAGCTATATTAATACATTATCAGTACTGATGTCTCTTTTGACATCCATTTATGTGTGCCTTTGTCCAGTCGTACTTCTGTAACAAGTTGAGAAGTATGATTGAGCAGCAAGACTGTAAATACAGTGTGCCATACTAACATTCAATAGAAATGTATACCAGGTATCCCATGAGCACATGTATGTATGCATATGTTCAGATGGGAGGCACAAAACTAATCACATGGGTTTCAAGCAGTCAAGTAAATAGGTTGTGCATGTTGCACATGTTGTGTAATATCAGTGTCAGTGCATACAACAGACATATATTTGTACAGCTACTGGTGTTTGCATTGCCCTGACATTGATATGGGTACTGGAGTAGGCATGATTATCCGGTATTAATAAGAGAAGTGTCCACCTGTGTTATGACCCTCTGTCCATGCCTACCACTACCAGCTATATCAACACCTATATACAGTGGATATCACAAGTGTACACACCCCTGCTGAAATGCCAGGTTTATGTGCTGTATGACAATCAGACAACAGAAGATCATTTCATAATGTTTCTCATTTTGAATGTGATCCTAACATGTCCATTTCCACTGAAATACAATCAAACGTGTTTCTAGGAAGGTGAGCAACTATTGCCAAGTGAAGATGTGCCATGATGTTAGAGTCCAGACCAAGATGAATAAATGCTGTAACCATCTCAAGGGGTGCATACACAAGTTTAAGGGTGTGCACACTCATTCAACTGGCTTATTGTATGGAGTATTATTTCCATATGTTTTCAAAGAGTAGATTGTAATGTTTTCATTTGAATTGTACAGGCCACACTACAGGTGGGAATTGTTATGAAATGAGTTATTGTGGGGTCATGTTCCAATTGCACAAATACCAGGCAGTGTATCAGGGGTGTGTACCCTTTATATCCACTGTAGCTATATGGACACAGCAGTACCCAACCTGTATATCCAGCCTCCACCATGGTATAGTAATTCCCTTTGGTGGACAGCAGCAATACACAAACCACATAATATGTTGCTACATTGGCTGTACAGAGATGCATAGATGCAGGCAACAACTTTGAAGCAAGTCCACCTAAATCTGAGCAAGCAGGTCAGTTCACAAGTGATGGCCTGCAAGGCTGACTATGACTTTGAATCGAACATATCCACACAACCAAGGACAATTGCAACCATGTCTCCACATATGTTGTAAGTCTCAGATGGAACAACACAATTCATCCTGTAATGGGGGTAAATAACACCTCATACACACATGCCATGGATATAGGCAACCTGCATCACACAGGTTAGTTGGGAACATTGCCACCCTGTCCACCCCAGTCATACATGGAGATATGCACATCAACCACACTCCTCCCCTCAGCAATGGTGAGCATGTACATATTACTTACTGATGGCAACAACAGCATATCTCCATGGGGCATAATAACATCAGTGTCTGCCTCCTACATGAACTCAGGCATGTGCTCAGAGCTCCATCACACACCACAGTAAAACACAGACCTGCCACCATACACACACTATCCACATGGAAGATGACCACTGTCAACCCTCTACACAGAAATGAATGGAGGATAGAGGATTATGCAATCAAGTATCCAACACTGGCAGGAATAATATAGCTCAGGGACAGATGTGTAATGCAAGCTGCTACAGCCATGATAACTTGGAAGGTTATGGTGTAGTCTGGATTATATGCAAGTAATACCCACTGTCAATGTGTATTTTGATAACTGTATGGGGTCCTGTGACCTTTTCATGTTTATGCCTTCCATGTAACATTCAGAGTGTTCACCTACCAGCATTCTCTGCTGGGGAAACAGACATCATCATCCAATATGCGATTGGACATTATGCCCTGTCATGTGGCTGGAGAGCAGAAGATGTGGGGGAGAGGACTGCCCTGTGGAACAGTGTGGTCCACAAGGTAAATGATGCCTGCTTGCAAAGCAGAACTTATGAGTATGTGCAGCATCGGGCCACCGACCTCAAATGCCATGCCCATCAATGGGGTGCTGCTGTAGTGAGGGACTGGCTAGCCACAGGTGGGGGCCCAGCTATCCAGCCCCCACTGACACCCACCAAGGAGCTCCTCACCACACTTGGGACACATGCTGAATGCACAAGCCATGAAGCTGAGGGAAGCATTGTGCAGGTTGGTTGCGCACACACACACACACACACACACACACACACACACACACACACACACACACACACACACACACACACTGGATGAGGACCGTACAGATAAGGGCCCAGTGGCGATTAGTACACTACTGTATGAGACATACATTTATCTGTATTGCATCTACATGCATGTGTCAGGTCCTTCTGCAGTTGTGGATGGGATTTTCTAATGCACAGAGGTGCACATCTATGGTGAGAATAGGACATTGTGTATTACTGTTCTTAGTACTGTAGATTTGTTGACATGTTGCATCCATCCTATACCAAGGCCACATGTGCGTCTGCTGACAATAACTCCCTCTCACAACTACATAGGACCCTATGGTCTGCATATGGGACAGCAGTCTGAAGCTGGGGAGCATTACATTTTTCTGTTGTTGCCTGGCAATACCCCAGACATGTGAAGTGCATGCAATTTACCATGCACACAACCATCAGTAATAGCTATATTGCTTTATGTAATAGCTATATTGCTTGTTGTGCATGTTCACTCATACTGAGGTTAACTGTATTGCATCACATTAGTCACCACTGGGGCCTATCTGATGTGAATTCAATATTTCTGTAGCATACGTCACAACTTGTCACCGCCAATATGTCTCGACAGAGGAGAGCAAATTGTGCTGGACAAAAAGCCTAAGGTAAAGTCATGCATAACACATTACTGGTATTTAGTGGATATAACTTGTGTACACACCCCTCTTAAGATGCAAAGTGTTCTGTTTACATAATAATTAGGACCATAATATGACAGTCCACACCTCTTCCTGCCTTTAATGTGACCCATAACAGGTACAGTTCACTTGTAAAACCAAGCATCTGTACTCATGTATTGCACCTACAAGGCAGGCCACCTGTGAGGGTGGCAGACATCCTATCAGCATGATGTTTCAGTCAGGTATGATACCTCATGCTGCCATATGTATCAGTACACACACTGTGGCCTATTTGGCTATACTATGAAATATATATGGGCATTGTTAAGGCCCACAGACTACTTCCGACCATGTATAGGTTTCAAACATATGGATATCCCAGACACATCTGTACAGAGCACTGTGGAGTGGAGGATACATGTCTGCTGTAATGGTGTTCTCAGCAGTAGACAGCAGACCTGCAGTAACAGGCTATGACTCATTCCACAGCTGTCAGCTGCCAAGCATGGACCACACCACACCTCCACAGGTGATGTTGTCTCCATATTCATTATAGTGCAATCCAGACTATACCCTGCTATGGGTCCACATCTATGTCTCTAGACTGTCAATGCACATTCCTCAACATCCTGCCATCTCTGATGGTCCAATGCAACACTGACATAGTACAAGTCTTCAACTACCCCTCCATCACATGGGGAATGTAGTCAATTGCCAGTACAGTGGCCCAACACTTCTGGGATTAATCATTTCCATTGCCCTAGACCAGCTCATACTGACCCCTGGTAGAGGATGCAGCAACCTTGACCTGTGTTGACCATTTAAATATAAGACTGTTGCTGATCCCCATATGTCAATCCCTGCATGGTGAGATTCACACAGGCTGTAATCAACATGGAACTCAACATGTCAGCCACACCCCCCACAAAGATAACCATCTGGCAAAAACTCTCCAAAGCTGACTTTTCACCCATGAAAACAGGGGTGGATGTCTTCATTTCAACCATGGCAATGGGATGTAGCTGCATGACTGTGGAATCATATTCATAGGCACAGTACAAACAGGCACATGAATGCATTTTACTAGCCAGAGCCAACAGAACCCAGACACTGTCCTCCAAACAGTGGGAGACAATGTGGTGGTCCCCTGCCATTACTAAAGTGTACATCAGAAGGAGAACACTGTTGCAGGGAAAGGTGGTGCCCCATGTCTGTTAAACTTTCTTATTATCCTCAAATACAACTTTGGATCCCTCATGGAATCTCCGACAGGCATCTATGGCAGCAGAGATGCAGCAGACACTGATGATAGTCACAACAGCCTTAATAGTGACATCAATAACCTCCACAGCATTAAACATGAGTGCTGCAAGTTACTGCACAAAGCTAATACCTATCCTAGTATAACAGATATTGGCCACAGTCTTGGCAACACATTCAGTGCCAGCTTTACCCCACTCTCCCCCACCAAGTAAAGTGCTGAGTGAATGTGTTCTCACATGCTGTATCCCATTTATGTTCTAGGCATCTGTGTGTCACCAGGATGTGGCCCTGCAGTAAGGCCACAGGGTATGGCAGTTTGGTGACACATCCACCATGCCATAGGCAGGGTACAGTATGTGCACGGTAATTCCCAGTCTGTGACAAAGTGATTGTATATGCCTCACAGATTATAGGCTGAGGGTTGTACATAAAGTACATGTTGATGTACATCTGTTGTAGAATGGAGAATGCTACATGTTCTGTTTTGGACACACATCCAATTGCTAATAACCACAGCCATAGGGGATATTCATCAACCAAACACACTGGGATTACTATTCACATGCAGTGCACACACACACACACACACACACACACACACACACACACACACACACACACACACACACACACACACACACACACACACACACACACACACACACACACACACTTGCAGTACTGAGTTTCAGTTTCAGACCCCTACCTAGCTATATATTGTTACTACAATGTACCTCATTTATCGCACGTGCCACAGAGCTTATAGGATGGATGTTGTCCAAAGGTACTTCTAAGGTGAGGAACATCACCAGCGCTTGTAAATACTGGCATTGGATGATGTAGTGGATGAGAGATTCCAAAAAATATTTTACCCTTCACACACACACATTTGTCAGGGGTGAGGTTCAAGCCTCTAACTATCTTTTTGGACCATTATGTTATGCATTTACCACATGCTCCACTGATCTTACATGTTTTAGGGTTGCCAACATGTTCTTCTAAGGTGGATGATATCTGCAGGACTGCTAAAGTCAGGCACTAAAATGTGTACTGGGTGTAAATGGGGCCCAAACCTTTGTGGTACGGACATACATATGTACATACACAAACACTTGCCAGGGATGAGATTCAAACCCATACGTTTGTCATTATTGCTACTACAGTGTACCGCATTTATCACATGCACCACAGAGCATATAGAATGGATGTTGTCCCAAGGTACTTCTAAGGTGAGGAACATCACCACCCCTTGTAAATACTAGCAATGGGTGATGTAGTGGATGAGAGATTCGAAAACATATTTTACCCTACACACACATTTACATTTGCCAGGGGTGAGATTCAAACCCATACCTATGTAGTTATGGCTATTACATTGTTCCGCATTTATTGCAATCACCATGGAGCTTATATGTAGGACAGGAGTCCAAAGGCATCTTTGAAGGTGAGTCACATCAGCAGCAGTGCTATAGGAGGGATAAGGGAAGTGTTGTAAGTGTGAATAACCACAAAATCAAGTCTTTACAAGTCACCAGAATCAGGATTGGAACACCTACCTAACTAGTTTGCTACACTATAGTATTACACAGTTATCGCAAGTGCCACACAGCTTATGTGTTTGAGAGTTGTCCAAAGGTATCTTTGAAGGTGAGTCACATCAGCAGCAGTGCTGAAGGAGGGGTACGTGAGATTTAGTGAGTGTGAATGGCCTCAACCAATATTCATCTAGAAAAACACACACACACACACACACACACACACACACACACACACACACACACACACACACACACACACAACTTTACATTTGACAGGATTGAGATTACAACTGCTACATGGATACCTATTTGTACTGTAATGTTACACAGTTATCACAAGCACCACTGACACTATAGGGCTGAGGGCTAACCAAAGGTATTTCTACAGTTTCTACAGTGAAGAACAACAGCAGAGCATATGGTATAGACCAATGGGATCTGTAGTGGGTGGGACAGGCCTCATAATGGGATTTTCTCTGTCGCTGTCCATCTTTCTCTTCCCCATGTCTGTGTGTGTGTGTGTGTGTGTGTGTGTGTGTGTGTGTGTGTGTGTGTGTGTGTGTGTGTATATTTGACATATTATATTATGTTGGCCTTAGATATGTGTGTGTATTCCTATCCAATGTGAGTATGTGAAGTATCAATGGTGTACAATTTGGTGTGTGTGCACAGAGAGTTGTGAATAACCAATATCTGCAGTCCACTGTGTTGAGAGATATGGGCTTCATTTCCCTAAGTGTAGCAGCATGCCCAGTACGACCTTTTATATTGAGTGTGTGCATCCATTCCAGGGAGGGTTGGACTCCAGTTCAGGGTTGTGTGTTCTACAGCTACACATAGAAAACTGTTTCTGCAGGATATCTGTAGACAGGTTGTCAATATGGAGACACAATGAGCTTAACATAAAGGATATACTGTAGCTATTGCTGTCTGTCATATGTACTGTTTTACACTGTGATGTGTCACGTCATCAACTACTAACAGTTATCATTCTTTGCTCACAGTTATTTACGGGAAAATACAAGATGAATGAAGCTGAGACCAATATTCTGAGGCATATAGACTACACATTCTGGCACACACCTGCCATTGTGGAGGGGTAGCTACAGACAATAAACTGCTGGTTCTGTGTAAATGGTCCAGCACCTTGTTAGTATGCTGGCTGGGGATCCTCTCCTTGTGCTTTTCTCAACTTCATGGAATGGCCATATCCTGCTGGGGCCATACCTCTCAGCTGTACAGATACACCCAGGTTATCCAGAGGCAGGACTAATATATATGGTCAGTTTACCTTCACATTGTGGTTTACAAGCGGTTTTGTGGCTATTCATTCATGGGTTTGCAGTCGGGAGCAGTATGGGCGGACATTACTGTTTCAGACTTCACACACTCCATGACATCCATGCTTTTACACCCCCCTCTGTTATTCTGTTGTCCACCTAACATTATGTAAGCAATATCTCAGAGGTATCCCTATAGCTGGGACTTTATCCCAGTAGTATTTATGGCCTGATCCACAGTCCTTGCAGTAGGACATGGGGAGGCATGCTACTGGCATTTGTCAACATGGCCTTGCATTGGTTTTCTGTTTACTGTTAGCTTGTTAGTTGGAACTCCATGACATTCCATACATTGGCACTATGGGTGGGGCATGGGCCTGTGCCAGAGGACTGTAGGCCATTTGAGAGTGCTGCAGGACATCTGTTTCTGCATTTTTACATGGGATTGTTGGGGGGTGCACACCTGTAGACTTTAACATTTGAAATGACTGTACTGGTATTTTGGTTACTCTGTTGGCTTCCATTTCATATTGTATTGCAAACTATCATGCAGACAGGAGGCATATCAGTAGAGTACACATGTTAGATCTTAATGGCATATATTTCAGTTTCAGACTTCTTACCCTTCAGAACTGGAATGCAACTGCCAGACCTGTTGTAGTATGTCTGTGTAGGTCTTGTGGGGGGCTGTTCACCATTGCCATAATTTGGGGGCCTTAGCCCAGCCTTTCTTCATGGTCATCTGTACCTGTCCTGCTGGTTGAGGCTGGTGTTAGATATGTGACCCTCACTGACATCCATGTGTGTGACCTATTGACACCCACAGTTCTTTGGGCCATCACATGTACTGCAGTGGGGGTTGTCACCTTGTGTAGTGCTACCTAGTATGTTGACACCAGCATTTGTTATGAATTTCCTGCTGTCCCATATAGCTGTCTGCTGCCATCCCATTCAGCCACCCAATTCCCTTGCATGCTTGCATCCATACCATACATACAACTATCAGAACATACTACTCCATTCAGTAATTGATAGGAAGAGTGACCTACCTTGTTGCTGGGCCAGTATTGAGGAAAGTGCTGGAGGGCTATGTTGGATGCACATAGTAGACTCCCTGTACATGGTAAAGCTCAGGTATTGCCATGTTTGGCATCCCTTTTACTGTATGTGCGAGTCAGAGAGAGGGATCAGTCCCTGGGTCCCCACAGTGTCAGTGTGTGTGCTATGTGTTGTCTCTTTGCCAAGGCCTGGGCATACTGTGCATGCTTCCTTCTGCCTACAGGGGCAGGCTCAGGATGCTCCTCCTCCAAATTCCTCTGTGCCTGTGCTGGCCTTGACAATGGTGGGTGGCGGTGTGGCCCTGACCCATGCTGTTCCTGCTGTAGCTGTTTCTGCAGGATCATATTGTGTATCATGGCACATACTATGAACATTTGTGTACATGTAGCTGGAGAGTACTGCAAGGCTCCACCGGATATGTCAAGGCAGCGGAACTGTGACTTGAGCATCCCAAACAGACTCTACAATGATCTTGGCTTGAGCGTGTGCCTCATTATGGTGTTCTTGTTCAGGTGTGTGTGCATTTCTGATGGGTGTCATCAGCTATGGCTCCAGTGCATAGCCAGCATCCCCCTACTAGATGGCCATATGGGATGTCCCCCTGGCAAACACCTGATACAGCTGTGAGCAATGCCAGATGTGGGAGTTGTGATAGCTTCCAGAGTTGCCAGCCCATGCATTCATGATAATGCCCTGAGCATTGCACATAACCTGGAAGTTGATGGAGGGGAAGCCCTTGTGGTTTATGTAGACCCTACCCCGCTCACTGGGTGGTACTTTTATGTGGATGTGCATGCAGCCTATAGCACCAACTACCTCACAATATTCTGCTATATGACGGAAGAGATGCATACGTGTGGTCAGCACCTCACAGGCAGTTGGGAAATATATGTGCTCATTGGCATGTTGTGTTATAGCATCCAGAAACTGGTGGAGCACCCTGGATGCTACTGCCTGTGAGACCCCCATGATATCCCCAGTTGGTCTTTGGAAGGCACCTGTGGCTAGTATTCTTAAGCCTAGACATACCTTGTTATTCACTGGGATGGGTTCCCCTCTATTAGTTCTGTGTGTAAGGCATGGCCGGCACAGCTCAACGATGTGCTGTAGAAAGTCCCTGTCCACCCTATAGTGCTCTTCTATCTCAAGCTCATGTAGGCCCTGGTAGGTTACCCTGGGTCTGTACACTCTTCTCCTGCTCCTCACTGTGGGTCAGTTCTCAGCATTTTCCTCCTCAGCAGCCTCAGATTCTAGCACATATTGATGGAGTAAAGCAGCAGCAGCCTCTAACATATTTAGTTATTATTGCCAGTTAAAAATCCCCCATCTGTATACACCAGTGGTGTAGAGTTTGAAGGAAAAAAACAGTCTGTAGGGTGTTTGCATAGTTTATATTAGTGTGCTGGGCTGCTGCATGCATAACTGGATTCTGATACATTCCACCTGCCAGCTATGCTAGTTCTCCTTGATTGCCTTCCTACTCTATTTCCCCTTCCCAATTCCTCCCTATTTAATTCCCGAGGTGCACTGCACATACCTGGTGCTCAAATGTAAACAGTTCAGCTATTTCCTGTGTTTTTTGTTTTTTTTTAGGCCTGCTGCACACCGTGCACACACATTTAACTAATGTAAGCACTTTTAAGCAGAAGTGGCCCTCCCTAGATGCGAACACACTCTGCATTTCATAGAAAAATCAAAACAGGCTGAGACACACCCCCTTCCTTAGCTGTGCTTAGCTAAGGGCAAACACAGGCTACAGAGCTCCAATGAGCTTACAGCAAGCATGACACACCCCCTTATGAAGTCATTCAGCTCTTATACTTGCACTGTGGTATTGCTGCACCTACACAGTTAGGTACAAGCTGACACTTTGAGGAAATCTGTGATTCAGTATAACTCCACTCAGTTGCATACCCCAGTGTGTATGTCCTTAGTTACAACACTTTGACGGACCCTTTCCACTTGACAACCAGTGCTCCATGGTATTGTTTACATTCTGCATGCCATTGCCTATAATGACAAAATACAGAATTATATATTTTTAATTTTGGCACAATCCCGTTTGCGTGCTGCTGTCCTAAGCTTAAACGGCTATGATAGGCAAAAAAAAAAAGTTTAATTTTATAAAACAATAAACTATTATTAATGCCAATTGCCTTATATTTGGCAATTGGCATGTGTGTTTGACTGTAATACATGCTTTTCACGAGTTGTCCTGCCTCCATTTACTCAGATGCAGAAATGTATTCAGTTACTAACTGAATACATTTCTACTCTGACAGTGTTCCTGCATGGAGTCCGGCCAGCTTCGTGAATCGCAAAATCACCTAATTTGCATGGTTTTTACCAGCAAATGAGGTGATTTACACCCCCCACAGCCCACAGCTTTCCATGCAGGAACAGTGTAGGGCTGCTCATGCACGTGAAAACTGCACTTTCCTGGATCGTTCAGTGGCCATTTTCCATGCAGGAGCTCCTACACTGTTCCTGCACAGAAACCGGCCGTTCCTAAATCCCGGGAATGTTTTATAAGACAGAAGCTCCACAGAGATTATAGTATCAACAATATTACAATAATAACAAAACATTAATGCAATATTTCAACAGAAGCAATTTTAATAGTAAAAATGTACTAGACCATGTATGAAAGGAAACACTTTATGGAGAACAATAAGGAAAAAGGAGTTCAGAGGATGGTAACAAAAAGGAAATTTGGTAAGTATTAGTATATTTAGTGTCAGTAGGGCAACAGGTATCATACTCATCTTTGATGCAGTAGGCTGTGGTTTATTCTCGAATGGCAGATCAATTGCTGACATTGCAGTGCAGCATGAGGGGTTGTTGCACTCCTGAGTGCATCATCCTTTGGATGAGATGTTAAATGGAGGTCCTATCTGCTTGACTTGGAGGTAACGCAGGTGAATGTAAAATATGCCACGGCATCTAACAAAGAGTTTAGGCCCTTTATTTAACATGACATAAACAAGTACATATGTTCATATTTACAAAATGTACATATTTATAGGTATATATATATATATATATATATATATATATATATATATATATATATATATATATCACACACACACCCACATTTCTATTTTTTTACTATTTATTCATTTGTCTTATAGCATTCTCATTGTTATTCTTCCATTCTTCGATAACTGACCCCCCCACTCCCTCTTCCACAACCATAACCTAATTATTCACAATATAACTGACAAAATCCATTCCCCATTAAACAAAATGTCATTAAATCTTTCATTCAAAATAACCCATATTATATAAAATAAATTATCTACCCTTCCCATATATTCTTTCTAATTGTTTTATAATAACCATGTATAGACATATTCATATCTATATTGCTTATAATATTAATAGTCTCAAAAAATGTTTTCTTTGCACAACTTTTTCCAGACTTCCACAACTCTTACATTTCCAAAAAACATGCTCTACTCTTCCTCTGCACAAAATAAGCACATTCTTTCAAGTTTCTGTTTATATGGCATATTCCCTTTTACTGGTAAGTTGTTTGTTACTAATATCTATAGGAAATCATGACACTGAATATATTGATACAATACTTTTTCTATACTTTAATGGCTTTAATAAGTTATTCTGGTACATTTTCCCATGTATTTACATAATAATACTGTTTCATCACATTATTATACCATATCATTCTATCTTTCTCTATATCATCATTTTTTTTTTATTTTCCATGTTAGTTCTTTTCCTTGATAATTTTTAATTTCTTCATTTAAATATTAATTTTCCCTTTTTCTTATTCTCATAATTTGCCAGAACTTTTTGTACCTATATTTAAACATTCTCAGTAGTAATTTCTCATTCTCTTCCTTTACCCACTTTAATACTGTCTACAAATTTAAAGAAGTAGAATAAATGACTGGATTCAGTAACACCAATCCCCCTTCATCCTCACTCATATACAACACACCTTTCTTTACTGGGTTTAATCTTGAACCTCATATGAAAGAAAACACCAACTGCATAATTTCCTTTTCATATTTTTTCCTGGGATCATATAAAGATTTGACATGTATGCCATTTTCCCATTAATACAGAATTCACTAGATAAAGCTTTTTCCTGAATGTGAATCTGTATGTATTCCAAAGAAGATATATTTCTTTAATTTCTTTTATCAAACCCTCCCATTTCATCATAACTATATAATTTTCTCAAATGTTATTTCCTGTAATGGCATCTCTTTGACTGAAAAATATAGAACCCCAATCTTTTCCCCATTTCCCTTAAACATCCATCCATTCATGGAGAATTAAACTCCTCTCATCTATATTTTGTTCTTAGCAACTCCAATATATCATCTGCATATGTAAAACCTACTGGAATCACCACCGCCTTCTTGTATCACATGTATAATATATTTCTTTTTATAAGCTACTTCATTCATTATTACATTCATTACCAATGCAAACAATATTCTACACATGGTGCTTCCTTGTCTTATACCACAATTCATGCATATTTCTTTACTCAGCCACCCATTCACTTACACTCTTACTCTATTATTTCGATATGCTGATATACACACTTATATACATACTCTGTTAATTCTAATACCTATCCCATACTTCTCCTTAACATCCCACAAAAGAAATATCCTGCTGTATCAAATGCCTTGCTAGTATTACCAACCTTAAGTTTCATATCCTCCTTTTTACTTATAATATTGTCCAAAATTTCTCTCATAGCCAATAACTTCTTCTTCTTTTGGCTGCTCCCATTAGGAGTCACCACAGCAGATCAACTGTTTCCATTTCTTCCTGTCCTCTGCATTTTGATCTGTCACACCAACCACCTGCATGTCCTCTCTCACCACATCTGTAAACCTTATCTCTGGCCTCCCTCTTTTCCTGTTACCTGGCAGCTTCATCCTTAGCATCTTTTTCCCAATATACTCTGCATTCCTCCTCAGCACATGTCCAAACCAACGTAATCTTGCTTCTCTGGCTTTGTCTCCAAACCTTCCAACCTGGGCTGAGCCTCTAATATACTTATTCCTAATCCTATCCATCCTCGTCACAACCAGTACAAATCTTAACATCTTCATCTCTGCCACGTCAAGCTCTGACTCCTGCCTTTTTGTCAATGCCACTGTCTCCAACCCATATAACATAGCTGGTCTCACTACCCTCTTGCAGACCTTCCCCTTTCACTCTTACTGGTACTCGTCTGTCACAAATCACTCCTGACATTCTTCTCCACCCACTCCATCCTGCCTTTACTCCCTTCTTCACCTCTCTTTCACACTCACCATTACTCTGAACTGTTGATCCCAAGTACTTAAACTCATCCACCTTCACCACCTCTACTCCCTGCATCCTCACCATTCCTCTATCCTCCCTCTCATTCACACACATGTCTTAGTCCTGCTGGCCTTCATTCTTCTTCTCTCTAGAGCATATCTCCACCTCTCCAGGGTCTCCTCCACCTGTTCCCTACTCTCACTACAGATCACAATGTCATCTGCAAATATCATAGTCCATGGGGACTCCTGTCTGATCTCGTCTGTCAACCTGTCCATCACCATTGCAAATATGAAAGGGCTCAGAGCTGATCCTTGATGTAATCCTACCTCCACCTTAAACGCATCTGTCACTCCCACCGCAGACCTCTCCACTGTCACACTACCCTCGTACCTATCCTGTACCACTCTTACATACTTCTCTGACACTCCTGACTTCCTCATACAGTACCACAACTCCTTTTTAGGCGCCCTGTCATATGCTTTCTCTAAATCCACAAAGACACAATGCAACTCCTTCTGACCTTCTCTGTACTTATAAACATAGCATCTGTAGTGCTCTTTCCTGGCATGAAACCATACTGCTGATCACTAATCATCACCTCCCTTCCTATCCTAGCTTCCACTACTCTTTCCCATAATTTTATGCTGTGACTGATCACTTTAATCCCTCTGTAGTTACTACAGCTCTGCACATCACCCTTATTCTTAAAAATTGGTACCAAAACACTTTTTCTCCATTCCTCAGGCATCCTCTCACTTTCCAAGATTTCATTAAACAATCTAGTTAAAAACTCCACTGCCATTTCACCTAAACACCTCCATGCTTCCACAGGTATGTCATCTGGACTAACAGCCTTTCCATTCTTCATCCTCTTCATAGCTATCCTTACTTCCTCCTTGCTAACCCACTGCACTTCATGATTCAGTATCCACACATCATCCAACCTTCTCTCCCTCTCATTCTCTTCATTCATCAATACCTCAAAGTACTCTTTCTATCTGCTCAACACACTCTCTTCATTTGTGAGTACATTTCCCTCATTATCCTTTATCACCCTTACCTGCTGCACATCTTTACTAGCTCGGTCCCTCTGTCTAGCCAATTGGTACAGGTCCTTTTTCTCCCTCCTAAGTGTCCATCCTTTTATACAACTCTTCATATGCCTTATCCTTAGCCTTCACCACCTCTCTCTTTGCCATGCACCTCATCTTCTTATACTCTGTCTACTTTCTTCATCTCTTTGACAATCCCACTTCTTCTTCGCCAACCTCTTTCTCTGTATACTCTCAGCCAATAACAGTTCTTGATATCCCTTCCATTTTATACAATATATACATTCCTCCATAATATTCCTCATTCTTCCTTCCATTTCCTTCTGATTTATTGTCATAAAAATATAGTCTGCGTTGTTTAATGTGCTGGCTGTCCAATTTTTTAATTTCATTTTTCTCATCTTTCTTCCATTTAAATTTTAATATCATACTGCATAACCCATCATAAACAAACACTGTCATCCACCATTCATTCAGTATATTTACAAAATACTGTCTTTGCCAATCCAATAATTTCTTGTACGTTCCATACCCTATTCCATTTGGGTCCCTATTAATGATTTGAATGTTTTAAAGTTCGAATGTCATATGGTTGACACCATATGATCAAACTTTAAAAAGTTTGAAGGTGAAAAGCAAGTGTGATCTCAGAGTTGGTATGTTTAAGTAGGGGAGTGCGGGGGGTGCAGCCACACATATGGGGGGGGGGTGCAGGGGGCCTTGTCCTCCTGCTCAGAGCATTGAGGTAAGTTTTTTCTTTTATTTTTTTATTATATTTTTGATGTTTCAAGGGGCGGCCACGGTGGTGCAGCGGTTAGCATTGTCACCTCACAGCAAGAGGTTCTCTAGTTCGATCCTCGGCTGGGGTGCCTTCTGTGTGGAGTCTGCATGTTCTGCTTGTGGTCGCATGGGTTTCCTCCGGGTGCTCCAGTTTCTTCCCACATTCCAAAGACATGCTGTAGGTGGATTGGACACTCTAAATTGGCCCTAGGTATGAGTGTGTGTGTGTGTGTGTGTGTGTGTGTGTGTGTGTGTGTGTGTGTGTGTCTTCTGTGGAAGAGTGGGCACCGAGCTGGAAACTCCACACTGTAAAACTCTACTGCCAATCTTGAGCAGACAGGTGATCTCCTGTGGCAATGTGGCAACCCCTAACCGGGAAAAGCGGAAAGAAGAAGAAGATTTTTGATGTTTCAAACTTCAATCGTATGTTGTCGAACATATGAGGTTCGAAGTTTTGAAACTTTGAATATATATAATATAGACCCTTCCATTTGGGCATGTTATTGAATGAGCATTTACTTTCCTAATTACTTCATTTAATTCACTGACAGTAATTTATGTATTTTTTTAATTCTTTCTTAACTCGTTCTGGATTATTTTACTTTACATTCCCTTATTTTCCTTCTTTTTACTCATTCATATTTTTCACATGCAATACTACAATACTAGTAATTTGAGCTTTGCTTTTTTTTTTTTTCTTCTCTTTTTACATTTTTCATTTCCCTTATTATATTAATATTTTCCTTTAGCATTTTAGCCAAATATGCAGATACCTCTTCCCTTCACCCTTGTAAATAATATATCTGCCTGAACAGTAAAGCCTTAATTTTTTTCTTGATTTCTTTCATATATTATCATAATAGTCTTGTAGCATTATATAAATTCTCTAATACATTTTTATACATTTTCCCACACTTCACTTTCTCTTCCTTTCTAATGTTACCCTGCCTTTGGGGGAAAATACTTTTTATACTTCTTGTTAATTCAAACCACCGTTCAGACCAGCTTTATTAGAAATCCTTCATGGTTATATGATCCTTCCGTAACTACAGTATTTTCCGCTCTCTAATTGCATCAACAAATTCCCTTTCCTCCTTTTACTCTCTTTCTTCCATCACCTCCATTCATATTGCTAAATGGTCTAAGAAACTGTCAAAACTATATCACCATCTGTTACCTCCAAGCCTTTCGATAATACAAAATAATCAATTTCAGATCCAAGTGCCTCCATCTTTAAGTCCATTGACTTTTGTTCCACATAGCTAATTTACCACCTTTTAGGACTTCCTGTATTTTTTAACATCATTCCCTTTGTTTTTGCAGTTCCTCTTTAAATGAAAATTAAAGTGCCCTGCAATTACAATTTTCATGTTAATAACCATATATTCTAATATTTGATTAAATAGATTATCTCTTCCCTTGCTAGTTATACATGAATATGATGTTATAATTCTATAAACATGTTTTCTCCACATCTCATGCACAACACTTAACATTACCTTTAGTATTTTCACTGTTTTGTTAAACAGCACAGACTCTATAACAATGTACACTTAAACTTCCGTATTATATTTCCACCCAACAACTTTTCTGATTATAGTCTTTTTCACTTGTCAGGAATCTTACATCCTCTAATAGATTAACATCCACAATCCATTTTGCACACCATTCCAGTATCCCTGTCCTTCTTATAGTGTTAATAATTCTGGTTGCATTTATGGAAAGTACTCGTGTTTCCTTTTAGGGGAAATATTTTTCATTTTTCATTTTCTTATTTTTTACTCTTTCGCAACTGAATATTTTTTCCTGGGTTTGTACAGATAATGCTCAGAATCAGATTTTCGCTGGCTAGAACTTCAAAAATTGTTAGTATCAGTCCTTTCTCCTGACATCTCTTCCTGCATGCTCCATCTCTCTCTCACTCTCTCTCTATTACCACCCTCCATATTTTGGGTCTATATTATGTCCTCAAAAAGGCAGTTCAACGAATGGCATTTACATTGAAAATGCTGTCAGTGAACTGTTCATAGTGAGATTGCAGTACAGTGAAGGTCGGAAAATTTGCCCTTTCCTCACTGTAGTGTGATCTTGGAGTTGGTATATATAATTAGCGGAGGGTGTGTGGGGGGGTGCAGCCCCCCACAAGAGTGAGTTTGCTGACCAGCATTTTTAATGTAAATGCCATTCGATGAACTGCCTTTTCGAGGACATAATATAGACCCTCATATTTTTTTTCTTTTTCTACAGCTTCTTCCTTTTAGTTCACCCTCTTTCCCAGCTTTTTGTTGTTCTTACTTGTGTATTTTTCATCCTCTTTCCCAGCCTCTTGTTGTCCTTCCTTGTATATATTTTCCTCTCTCCCCCTTTCTTTTTCATTATTTACTGTTTGTTCTTGATAATCCATCCACAAGTGTCCCTTTTTTGTATAGCCTGCATTCAGGCACACACCTTCTTGCAATATGTCCTTTCTAACCATAACAGAGTAAACTCTCAGTTAACTGGAACTAAACCAACCAGAAAAAAAATTTGAAGAAATACAGTACAATTTTCATGTGCTGCACTTTGTTTCCCCCCTGCAGAAACATACATTACATTTGTAGGGTTTTAAAGTTTTAAAAAGGAAGATAGTAATAAATTCCCTCTCTTCCCATCCTAAGAACAAGTCAAACCAACAAATATTATATGGTACAGTATGTCAGGCCTATTTTAATAGTAACTCTCAAACAACCAGAAACTACAGTTGTCCGTCATCTACCAATCCCCTGTGGGTGCCGGTTAACTGAAGTTACTGTAGTTACATTGTACCTTGTCACAATCATTAATCAAATTAGAAAAGTTCTAGAAAAGAAACTTGATTTAGGTCAACCATTATATCTTAATGTCTCACTATAACCAGAAACAAAAATAACTCTTGGCAAGGGTTTCACCATGTTGTTTTCATATTTCAAAGCAATTTCCAACCTCCTCCATTTCATGAGTTTCTCTCATCTCTAACTTTCACAGTCTTATCAACAGTTTCACACAGACTTGTCTTCTTCCAGTTCTTCAGTCCTAAACTGCAAAGTAACATTTCTTTAACATTTAAGTTACTATGAGAAAAATAATTCTTCCACAGATAGACACATTTCTTTTTGTTATAGAGTTCAAGAACTTTTATCATCAGTTTTAAATGTTAAGTCACAAAAAGGCTCTGTCCCAGTATGTATAAAAGCACATATTTCATGACCTATAAAACCTAAAATAATTACCAAACTGCCCCATATGTCTATTACAGTGTCATTTTTGTTCTTATTCTCACGATTATCTTCTCTTCTTTTTAAAAAACAGTTTGTCACTGTTGCATGTGTTTTTATTGCTCCATTACCAGCTGCCATAAAACCATAACCCTTCTCAAGTTTGTTGCTTCATCTTTTACTTTCTGTCACTCCTGCACAGGTTTTTACTGCTGCATTCTCTGCTGTCACATCAACAGATTCCTTTTCCACATCCTCAGCACTTCTGAAAAAAGTTATTAGCCATTTCACCTCATGAAACAGCTGAAATGTCCCTTGATTCATGCTGTTTGATTATTTTTAACAGAAAGTCATATGCAGGCCCTCCTGACACCAGTTCTATAATCTGCACCACCTCCACAGGCTCACTTACTTCTTTCTCCAAGGAGACAGATACACCCTTCTCATTTGTAACATTCACCCATAGCCGGCCTTAGGCATAGGCCAACTAGGCAGCCGCCTAGGGTGCCACTCTAGCAGGGGCACTTTTCCAGTATTTATTTGGTTTAGGTAGCTCAGGATGGGGGCACCAAGTGATGTGGTGGGGGGCGCCGTGGATCCCTTTTGCCTAGGGCACCAGTTGACCTAAGGCTGCTCCTGCATTCACCACACACAAATCTTTGTTTACATTCTAAATCTCTATATCAAACACATTTGTTCTCCAAATGCTCACTTTCTTTCCACCTCCAAACTCTCCATAGAATTTCTCTTCACCTCCATGCTGCTGCTTCCCTTAGACCAGTTCCTTGCTGCTATAGGTACCCTCCTCTGCCGTCTAGCAGCTCCAAAGAGTAGGGGGAGTTCTATGATGCCCTTGTCAAGTTTTCCCTAGTAGCATAAATACCGTCTCTCCTGAAAACAGGCTACCAGTGTAATGGGACTAACCCAGTCAACAAAGGATAAATAAAATAAATAAATAAAATTAGGAAGAGAATATAGCTCACAATTATTGACAGTTTGTAGAAGTGGGGTGGAACAGGAGAAAGATTGAAGGAGAAGGTTGAAATAAGGAAGACTAGAGGAGAAATAGGGATGAGTTTGTCCTTTAATAAAACAGTGGTGAGGAATCCACTTGTCGTATAGGTGAGATTTGAACAATGTTTTAAAATATGGGGTTTTCTTGTTTCACAAAGGAAAAATGGGAGAGAATTTTAGAGTCTGGATATGCTGGAGGAAAAAAGGGCATCATCATGACAATTGTGGAATGGATTTTGAAAGCAGACCTGAGCATTCTTGGAGCAGAGTACCAGGATATGAGACAGGTGAGGGAGGGGCAGGTGGATCGTACAAGATTTTTTGTGCTTGTTTTAGCTAGTAGAGTTTAAGGTTGTACGGCGATTTGAGCCAATTGGGTTGGATGAGTGGCTGGTTAATTGTATGAGTACAGTACAATGATGAGGTTCTAGTTTTCATTCATTTATTTGTTCATCCTTTGTTGACCAGGTTAGTCCCACTAGGATAGGGGCTTCTTTTTTTTTTTTTGTTGCTTTACAGAACAGTGCATTTGTTTTTTTTTTCATAATGAAGTCCTGTGTTGGATTGCTTAACTTAAGAAAGGTCTCTGTGTAGTTGCTGTTGCCACTTTTCTTTTGGGGGGGTCATAGAGGTTGCATTCAATATCTGTAATAGTTAGTGCAGATTATATCTATAGTTTATTATACACAATGTATTCAAATGATAGATTTGTTTTGGGATGTGTCTGAAGGAATGGAATAAGTTATTCCTTTGGAGTTTGATACTGATCTGCTATGGTGGCATGACCTACCTGATACTGCAGATGCCTTTGACAATGTCCAGCCAGTGCTACGAGACAGTGTTCTTGACTATGAGGTTCTTCCACAAGATGTTGAAGTATGACAATGTTCAGCTTGCAGACTCAAAGAGGAATCTACATCTTTGGAAGCCTGAAGTGCCTGTGCTAACACAGCTGACATGGCTTTCATACATGCAAACCAGAACTCTACCCTGTTCAGCTGTCTTAGTCATTCATGTATGGTATGTCATCACAAGTATGCAGATAGACATTGATATGGATGCTGTATGAGCAATGATACTCTACTGGAGGGTCATCATGACACTGTCCTTTGCCTCCATTCTTCCAATGTGTTGGAGAATTTTCTCTAGAATTCCTTGGCAAGACTCTCAACATCTCTACCTGACTCTCAGTAACAGCAGCCTGTGCCTGAATAATGTCCGAGAAAGTTTGTCGCTGTGCAGACAATACTATTTATGCCCTGGGAGAGAGACAGGTTCATAGGTGTTTACTAGGCTAATGATCACAGGGGCCTTTTTAAGCCTAGCCATGCATCACAAATCTCTGACAAGTTCTGATACCCATGATAAGTGCAAGCAGGGGTTTGGGAGAAAAAACATTTACAAGCAGAGGCCTGGGAGATGAACCATTTAAAGGTTGCCTGTGTCCATTAGAGATATAGGTGCCAAACCAGGTATGAATTTCCTGTTCCTCATCTAATTTTCCAAGGTGCACTTGAATTGGGTTAGGAAGGAACTCTGCTTCACATGGATGAGGAGCTTGTTCCATAGACAGGGTAGTCTCTGGGATACATACCTATCTGTCCAGCAGGTCCTATTTATATCACAGGCAAGATTTAAGTCTTTAGAATGGGTAATTCTGGTGCTTTTTATTTGTGGATATGCAGGAGGTCCATCAGAGTGGGGTCTGAGAATGCCCAGTATGTCAGGCGTAGTCAGATTCCGCAAAAGCCTGTAGGAGATAGAATACAGGGATAGGGCCTTGAGGTGGTCTGTATAGGATATTTTACTTATGCCCTGTATTCTTTTAGTCAGGGATCTTTGTGGACGTTCCACTTGTTGGATATCCTTGGTTAGGTACATACCAAAGAGGCATTGTACTCAATGATAGGTCTGATGAATGCCAAATACAGTGGAACAATGACTTCCTTGGACTTAGATACCACACCTTTGTTTATAAGTTGCTCAATATAGAAGGATTAGAATGATTTCCTTACAACTGTGGACATGTGATGTGTCTGATACTTTTGTGTGGCACCCTATGGACAAGTGTATGGTACATACCCCGACCTCCAGCATTCTCTTGACCTCTTCCAGAATTTCTGCGTATACAGCCAACTGAGAGGTGGAGCTTTGTGCGTACTCAGCCTCTTCCAGTAATGGCATGTGCCCACGGTGCCCTAGCTGTGATAATGGCATATAACCATGGTACAATAACTGTGGTAATGGCATGTGCCCATAGTGCACTAGCTGTGGTAATGGTATGTGCCCATGATACAATAGCTGTGATAATAGCATGTGTCCATGGTGCACTAGCTGTGGTAATGGCATGTGCCCATGGTGCACTAGCTGTGGTAATAGCATGTACCCATGGTATAACTACTGTGGTAATGGCATGTGCCCATGGTGCACTGTTGTAATAATGGCATTTACCCATGGTGAACTAGCTGTGAATCTACTTCATCCAGTCTAGAGTCATCAACTTGGTTGTGGTGATGCTCTACTCATATACATTCTGAAAATGTGCCAGTGTCCACAAACATGTCATAAGCATCATCATAGTGAAATCATTGACTGTCTTCAACACATAATAATAATATTGTTATGATCAGAGATCCAATCATAACAATATTACTGTTATGTGTTGAAGACATGGATGCCAAGACATTCATCTCAAAAGTGAAGATGGAGAGGTGGAGTCTGACACCCATGTCAGGAATGCATAATAATTGGTTAAGTTCAGTTAGACACTATCTTAACTCTGTAATGCAATGAGTTTTATCTACTATGTGTACTACCAGTTACAAAAGAAAAAAATGCAAAGTGTTTCACTGTCTGTGAAAGTCAGTAAAACATTTAACAACTGCAGTTGCACAGAAAACATGTAAAGTTAATTGGACAAAAAATCAGGGACAGTTTTTAAATAGTGCTCTAATTCAGTTACTTACAGAATGATCTCTCAAAAGTTCCATGGACAGAATATAAAGCAAGATATTCAGAGTAGTTGATTGTGAACAAATGTCCCTTCCATAAAACTGGACTGTAACAGCACTTATGGGATGTGTAACAATTGTTACACACCTCTGAAAGTGCTGTTTTGGTCTGGTTTCATGGCATGGAAGTGTGTTACAGGTTATTCTTTTTTCTGATTTTGGAGTGTATTCATGGTGCTGTCTGCACCAATGATTCTTTTGATTCCATTCCTGTGCATAAATTACAAGTATTTTGCTATAATATGACTTATTACTCACTTTTCTATAAATTCCAGTACATTTATTACTAGAGGTTAATAGTAAGAAAATTGATATATACCATGTGATGTTTCTGTTTGCAGTGGTTGCACTGCCATTCCTTAAGCACCAGAGGTTGGAGACATTGAAAAATGTATGTAGTAATGTATGCGACTGAGAAATACATATAACACTGTCTTTACTACCACGTACTAATACTGACCTACTGACCTGTGTGGACATGATGCACATATACCAAACTGCCAGTATCTGTACCACATTGAGGAGTACCTTTAATGTCACTCTCACCATCAGTCCTAATCATCACTGTGTAGGGGTATCAAATACTTCTTATCAGGTGTTAGACTTTGCAGAGTGGAAGGATCCTCACTTGTGATATTACTAGCAATTGCACTCTGCCATGCTTTACTCCTGGATCAAGACACTTCATCATTAACTCTCTTCCTACACTGTGCCAGTGTATAACTTCTTGCCATATGGCATTTATATCTGCAAACACTTGGTGCCATACTTTAGCATGCTCTGTCTGTTTTCCTTTTCTAAATAGGCATTTAGCATATGTATTAAGTGCATCCATCAGTGTGTGGTTCTCATCTGGGGTGACATTATCCCTACTCTGTCTTGCTCCCTGCTGATGTAAAATGTTGACCCCCCCAGGATTAACACAGTGGGTATTCCTTGCTATGAGGTAGCCCTGCACCAACTCAAACAGAAACTATAACCCTCCTGGCCTGACATATATCTAAAATTGCTATGTGAATGTGTGTTTGTGTGTGTGTGTGTGTGTGTGTGTGTGTGTGTGTGTGTGTGTGTGTGTGTGTGTGTGTGTGTGTGTGTGTGTGTGTGTGTGTGTGTGTGTGTGTGTGTGCATGTGTGGGTGTTTTATTATTAAATGTGTGAGCAGATTTGCATTTGTTTGTGTGTGTTTCTCTGTGTACACTGAGCAATGAGCTGTATGTTACAATGCCTGAATAAACTACACTATATGATGTGTGTGACTTTACAGCTATTTGTTATCTGGTGGTATGGATGATTTGCTGTATGTATGGCCTTTAAGATGATCAATGTTGTGCTTCATTATATTCAGTCTTGTCTGGGTACAATGGTCCTGTGCATTGCTATTACCAGGTGCCAATAGCACTGACAAATATGAAACAGAATAATACATGAATGTGTGTAGGTCACTGCAAACGCACACTGCCATTTATTTTATAAAAAAAATAAGTGCTTTCATCTTGACTATTAGAAAAGACTTCATCAGATGTTACAAGGTAACAAGCACAGGGAATTTAAAAGCTAGTGAACAATCACATGACTTCCTGAAGTTCATTTCTTAGAGTGACACTGTAATATTATGTTAAAACCAATCATAAAAAAAATCAGAATGACAATTTCCAAACTAAACAGACATTCAAAATTCAAACATAAAATCATGTAATTAAAAAATAATGAAACCCTTTCTTAAATTATAGTTACATCACTTGTAAGCTTTTAGTTTTAATAAACAGGCAATAGAAGAAACTTCATTGAGCCCTGGGGTACTGCCTGCATTAAGTCATAACTGCCAGTATAGATCTTTCTTTTCTAATAGCAGACCCCATGGTGCCCCTGTTGGGTCACATTTAAATACACACATTTAAACTCATGACCTGAGCAGCTGATAATATGTTTACTCCAAAAGCTTTTATTAATTTTCTTCAAGATATAATAAACGTATAAATGTTATATAACAATATAATGAAATAAGCAAGATAACATTACTATTTAAAATATTTACATAAGTCTGAAAAAAATATAGAATGAACCAATCCGATCAAATCTGAAAGACATCTAAACAAATGTTCTTCTTCAACTGCTTTCCTCTTTAAGTAAGGTCTGAGTCTGTTCTAAGTGTCTCTAAGTATCTCAATAAGAGATAATACCTTCTTCCAAGGGTTGTTGGACCATACTTTTTGAGTGATTCTTAGTTATTTAACTCTGACTTTCATTGTTGCAGCTTTTTCAGTAACTTTAAAAATTCTTCCAGTGTAGGTTAAGAAGTGAAATTCCACTTTCTAGTGATGCATTTCCTTGCAACCACTAAAATGGTCCATAGTAAATATAGGTATTTTTTGTTCAATTTAGATCTTTCATTAATATTCAGAAAAATTAAAGCTTTAGTTAATGTAAACTTGTCTATAAATAAAGCTTGTAAAAAATCATCAACATATTCCCAGTACTTTTTAAGTTTAATGCAATCATGAAATATGTGTACCCAATCTGCATTGCATACTAAAAGGCATCTCCAACAGTTAACATTATTGGAAAAGCCAAATTTGGCTAATTTATGCAGAAATCTCCCCGTGAATATTCTCCAGTATTGTATGTTAGATGTTAATTTGACAGAGTATAATAAGTTTGTTTTATTTTCCATGGATACATTTAATGAATGACCTTTGACAATGAAGACCCACATTTTTTATCTTCAATTTTATAATTAATTAATAATTTATAAAATGTAGAAGTTATATTTTCCAATTATTTTTGTTATATATAATATCATCTAGATATTTTATAAATTTAAGTCTAATTTTAAAAGGATAATTTTTATTATTCTGCATAGATCTTGTGTCAAAACACTTTGGAGAATTAGCCAGTCTGCATATGAGATTTCATAAATAATATATTTGTTGGCTATCTGCTATTTTTTGATTAATAATACATTGTTGTCAACAAGTAAAGTTGCTTTGTTCCCATGTATTAAAAATATCTTTGTGCATCTTATTATAAACATTTTTTGTGGAGCTGAAAGGGATTAATAAATCCATCCATGTTCTTACATCTGTGTTGGCAATAACAAATTTCCTGAATGTATTAAAAATGTAATTTGTAAAATTTAGTTTAGTAGGCTTCGTTAAATTATATTGAATTCCTATACATACAATGTGCCATGGTTTGATTTGATTATCTTACTTATAGTTTTTTATTATAGGATTTTCATTTAAATAAATAATTGTGTGTAAAATTTTGCAATTAGAGGAATAATTTGGGTCTATCCAATTTATGACTATTCTAAATATAGATGCTTTTATATAAGTCTCTATGTCTGGAAAGTTAATTTCCCCTCTATTCCATGGTCTGACATGATGAATGAGAGCTACTCTATTTTTATTAGGGTACCAAAGAAATTTTAATAAAAGTGTATTTATTTCTTTTTGAATAAGTTTTTTTCTGGAATCTTAGGAATGGCTTGAGCTATGTATAAAATGTTTGTTAGTAATATAATTTGTATTACTTGTAGTCTATCTTCACAGGTTTAGTATGTTTTATTCCAATTAGCTATATGGCTTTTTATATTGTTTAAGATATTATTATATTTTGTAACAAGTATTTCTTCTATATTTTACATAGAATAATGCCTAAATAATTTAGGGTTGAAACTTGCTTACCTATTATTTGATTACCTTATATTAGTCAATCACTATTTCTGTTCAATATTAGGAAAATTGAATTTGCTTTATTGAAGTAAAGTCCAGACATTATAAAAAACAGTTCTACTAGTTCATCTAATTCTTTTATAGATTTTTTTGAGTTGGATAGTGTGAGAAGAATGTCATCTGCAAATAACATAATTTTGAAATCATACTGGCCATATAAATCAATACATTTTATTTTCCTATTGGAATGTATTGAAGAGGCAAATAATTCAATTGCTAGTGAAAATAGGATAGGTGACATGGGACAGCCTGTTTTGTTCTTTTTGTTAGAGCTATAGGCTCAGAAGTAAATGGTCCTAATTTAACATATGCTAAGCTATTTTTATATATGTTTTTCATTAATGAAATAAAAGATTGAGGGAAATCATAAAATACTAATATCTTAAATAAATATTCCCAGTTTAGTGAATCAAAAGTTTTTTCTACGTCCAATGTTATTATTAGGGCTTCCTGTTTTCTCTATTTAATATGTCTATAAGAGTTAATACTCTTTGAATGTTATTATATATGTGTCTATTGTAAATAAAACTCGTCCTCATTTATGGTGTAGGTCAGAGATTTTTAATTCTATTAGCTATGATGGACATAAAACTTTTATAATCATTGCTGAGTAGAGATATTGGTCTGTAAGATTTGCATTGTGTAGGATCTTTATTTTCTTTTTTAATGGGCATAATTAGTGAATAGTTCCACGAGGGTGGTATAATATTTTGTGATTGAATTTTATTAAAGTTTTGTGACACACTGAGATTATGGATGTTGGAAAAATTTTATATAGTTCAATTATGATACCATCTAATCCTGGTGCTTTGTTGCATTTACTTTCCTTGATAACATCTGTGATTTCTTTATGTGTAATTTGGTTTTGGGTATCTAAATTTAATTTTTCTGGAATTTTATTAACATTGTTAAAGTTAAGTTCTATATTTGGACAAGTGGTTTGAGATTTATTACTTCCAAAATGTTTTGCATAATGATGTTTGAAGGCTTCAAGAATTTCACTTATATCTGAGACTAATTTATTTTCTCTTCCTTCATGAATAATATTAGTAATGTTATTTTGTCTGGATTGTCTTTTAATTCTAGCTGCTAAATTAGGCATATGTCTTGGTGATGTTGCACAAGAGTTTAGTTTCAGCTTTTCTAATGCTATGTTTATTTTATGAGTTAGGATTTCATTTTTTTTGTTTAATTCATGTATTTTTTATTAGTAGAGATATTTGATGAATAATTGTTCATTTTTTTAAGTTGTTTTTGTATGTTGTTTAATTTAGTCTCCCATTTTTTACACCACACACACATACATATACATATACATATATCTATCTATCTATCTATATATATATATATATATATATATATATATATATATATATACATATGCTTTCAAGGTATCCCATATCATTACTATATTATCTCTTCAGAATAGTTAGTTTCCAGATAATATTGAAGTTCCATAATTAACCAGGGTTTGAATTCTTTCACTTTTGTAAAATAAGCTGGTATTCTAGTTACAAAATGTAATCTTTTAAAGTCTATTTGAATATTAAGAATAAGAGAATTATGATCTGATAAGGGGTTGGGGGTTATTAGAAATGTGTTTATTTTTGTATTTAGCTCTTGCAATACATACATTTTATCTATTCTTGTGTGGGTTTTAAATCAAAGATCTTGAGAGGAAAATAATAGTGAATTGTCTTCTTTAAATTTGAATGTATCAATTAAGTTGTGACTTTCAATCCATTGTGTAAGTAGGCTTAAGACACACATTTCTTTTGTTGGTAGTCTCTGAATTATCTAAGATGCAATTAAAATCACCTCCTATTATTAAATTACCTTTATATGTTCTATTAATTAAATCTATTTATTTTTTAACAGTTTCTGTGCCTGTGCCAGGAAACCAATATAAATTTACTAAAGTCCAAATCCTATTATTAAACTTTGGGATAACAAGTGTTAGAAGATCATCTTTATCTTCATATTTGTAAATGATCAGGGGATTGGTAACTTTCTTTTTCCATAAAATTATTACTCCTCTTTTTTGTTTTATATGAGCTAATGTTAAATATTCATGTAGATTCCAAATTTGTTCATCATTGGTTTTGAAATGTGATTCTTGTAAGAATACCACCTGTGCTTTATTTAATTTTAGATATCTTAATATATTTGATCTCTTCTTAGGATTGCTCAAGACATTGACATTTAGGGAAAGTAATGTTAGATCCATAAGTTGTTCCTTGGTTGTCAAATTTTACATTATACTTGTAATCTAGTCAAACCTATAACTCTTCTTTGATATTTCACTTGTTTGAGTTTCTTGTCCCTTCTATTTTTTTTCAGATTGATTCCTATTACTAAATAATATATTATGAATTTTAGTTCAGACCTGCAAAAAATAAAATACAGTAGTAAAACAACAACAATTAAACACAAAAAAATACAACAATTAAAAAATTCCCTCACTGTACATGGAATGACATATAGTCCCAATCCAATAGATAAAAATAATTTATCAGATTGTTCATCATACCATATCAATAAAAGCAGCTCTTGAGCTCTATAACTAATTATTGGAGATCAATTGAATTTATATAATGAAATAGCATTTATCTTACTTATAAATTAGTTATAATTAACTCAACTAATGTCTTTTATTAAAGAAAAAAACAAATTAATAAAATACAGGCTTATCTAGAATAACAGCTATGTATAAGATACATGTGACTCAATTATTTCTTTTGAAAAGAAGGTTAGGTAAGAAATTAAACTCTATGTAAACTTTCAATGCATTTCTCTGGACACCATTTAGTCCTGTATTAAAAATCAGATTGCTCCTTCCAGAGCCTTTATTTTTAGTAGATAACTGAGAGAAGAGAAACCAGTAGTTTGGAAACATTAGAGTCCAAAACTCTAAATTTTTCAGAATGTTCATGTCTAAGCATCACGTTTTAATTTGGTAAATTCCTCTGCCTGAGTGAGTTTTGTTCAAAATCTATTACCATTTATTTCTCCATTAGAATAAGCCTTATCCAAATTCATCTGTTCTGTTACTTGTTGATCAACTGAGTACTCTTTTATTAGCTTATATTTGTCTTCTGTAACTGATGCCATAACATTTTCCTCCTTTAATTAGAAAACTTAGGCAGATTTAGTTTATCTATAAACTGTCTTATCAATAGGGAATTTAATTGGTGCAGTGCTGCTACCAAATACAATTTTTAATAATAAGCTTTAAAAACTCACCAAGTTAACTGTGGATATCTCATTTATCCCTCCCTTCCTTAATAATAAATATTGTCTGTTTAACTATTTACTGACTGAATTTAAGTGCCCCAGGTCTTAATGACCTTAGTATTTTGTTAAAGCAAATGCTGCCTTTTGGAATTACAGACCTGAATCTATATTAGACTGTCAGTTCTTCTTTTGTTTTCTATAAAATTTTCTGTCTTAATCTAAGCAACAGATATCATCATTCTCTTGAAGTTCTTTTCAAGTTTAAACCCCTAAGTGAAGCATTCTGGAATTGTAACATTCATACTAAATAAATTGCTGGCTCCCCTTTTGTCTTCTAAAAATCAAATTGTCTGAAAAAGATTATTTGCTTGATCAATTTTGAGTTTTAATCTCATCTGGGTGTAGCTGTGAGACAAAGTGGAAAGGTAGTGGTATCAAAAAATGTAAAAGGAAAAGCTTATGTTTACATATCAGAAACAACAGATATTGGGTAACACTATGAAGTTACTGCAAAACAAGTAAATCTGCAATAGTTTATTCTAATTATGTTTTAACATGGCAGTTGTAGGTATAGTATTTGCGTTAGAGTTGTGATGCAGCAAAAAGTCATATCAAGACAGTGTTCAAGAGGAGCCAAAAAAAATATTGTCTGTCTCTTTAAAAGAGTGAGTAAGTGTTTGAATATGCGCAAATATGCTAACACAGGTCTCCTCAATGTCTCATACATTTCGCTTGCAATCTGCAACTCTCTATAGCAAAACAATAATGAAAAGGCTGAAGCAAACAAATCTCCACAAGCTCTGCTCGTCTGATACCCATCTCCAATAACACAAAGAATCACAATGTGAATCAAATGCCAGAGAACATCAATGCCGATTACCACACATGTGCGGCTCTCCAGTAAGCATGTGTTATTCAACTCTCTACTTTTATTTCAATAATATTTATTTTCTTTCCTCTCTTCACACTAAATAACACTAGTGCTTGGATATACCTTGTGTATTGCAGCTGTTCAGTTAGAAGAGGAAGCCTGAGTGGCTGTGAGGTATCTTGGCACTCTGAAAAGCTCGAGCTGCACCAGAAAGGGTTTTTAGTTAACAGACAACTTCTCAGAATGCTGTACTTTTAAAAAGTAACTTGTTTAATGGCAACTGTTTGTTTATACCTAATATTGTGAGATTATATATGTACATGGAGAGTAACACTGTTATAGTCACTGTTATACTGCAAAATAGATTATTAAATGGCCTTTCAATATTTCAAGCAGTTCACTCGAAAATCAGTGCAGCCAAATTAACCAGTTCGTATCAAAGATGAAACTGCAACATAATGAAAACATCAAGGTTCTCTGTAGGCCCACAACAGAAATTTCCCTTCTATTTATTAATCTAACCTAGTGAATAAACTGAAAAACATATATAAGATGCAAAATATGAAATAAACTCTATTCAAACTCTTTATATGTTTTGTTGCTGTTAACTATAGGAATATATCCTGATGTATAGTGGCTCAAAAAAAAGAAAAAAAAGAAAAGGAGAGCTATATATTGTAATAAACATATTGTAACAGATATATTAAAGAGAAAAAATGATTGTATAAATAGATTCTTTGAGAGTAATTGTGGATGCTGTGTTTTTGGATTCAGTCCTTTGTGTCTTTTTTTTTTTTTTTACATCAGTCCAGACATTGTTTTCCAGAGATCATTTCAATGATGAGAATGAAGACCAGTTAATTTCTTCTGGGATAGATATTATGTTGTATTTTTTGATGAAAGTGAAGGCTTCCTCTGAATCATTAAAAATTCTCATTTCATTTGAGTAGATAATTCTTCTCTTTGCAGGGTATATCAGTTGAGCTTTTATTTTGTTCTGCTTCAGTAGTCTCACAAGCAGCCACGAATTTTCCTCATTTCTAATACTCTAGTGGAATAATCATTATCAAAACTGATTTTACTTTAATTGTATTTCAATAGAATTTTCCTCCATGCTGCTTTGAGTACTAATTATTTGCCAGTATAGGATAAAAATGTTACTACTGTAGCTCTTGGTGCTGTAGAAGATGAAGAGGAAATAGGTTTCCCTATAGCTCTGTGTGCCCTCTCTATGCCATAAGATAAACCTTCTTTCAGATCTATAATTTCACCAATAGCCAAGAGTTTAGAAACAAGACACTATTCTCACCTTCAGACCTCTCTAGTAATCCAAAAATCCTTATGTTTGTTCTCCTCTCTCTGTTCTCCAAGTCATCCACCTTACTGATAAGCCAGTTGTTGTGCTGCTATAAAGTTTCAGATTGATTTTCTTCCACTTTGAGTCTCCCTTCTATGTCATTTAGTGAAGTTTCAATATCTGTGATTTTTGATCGCTGCTGTTGTAGTAATTCTCTTAAAACATCAGTTTGTTTTTGACAACTTTCCTTAAGGTTTTCTAGATTGTCTTTAAATCCATCCATTTTTAGAGATAGTTCATGCAGGATGGAAGACATCAGTTGGATTTCTTTCTTCAGAGTGCTTTCTGAGTGAGTATTCTTTGAATTGCTCATTTTTTTCTAAGTGAGATTTGTCTCCTGAATGTTTGACAGGAAAAATTCCGTGGAAATACTCCAAAATTGCTAAGAAGTTAGTTCAGGAGTTAATCTATAACATTTAGAAGTTTTTGTTAGAAAAAGTTTGATATTTTCCTGTTTTTTAGGCTAATTTGTAAAGCTCTAAAAAAGTGCTGCTTTCAGTCGGCCATCTAGGCTTCGCCCCCTTGATAATATGTTTAGATAAGGCATTTTTGTTACTTGTCTTCCTACTCTCATAGAGGTGTTCATATATTATTTCTTTTAACATGTGCTCAGTTTTGCCTACACAGAACCTACAGCACACTCTGCCACAGGGCTAAAAAAAAAAAACAACCCTTTTATTTGAGCAGTTATACCTTCCTTTCACTTTGAACTGATGATTTTTTACTATGAAATAATCACAGCAAAATATATTATTGCAGTAATTACAGTTACCACATTTATACATTCCATAAATAATGTCATCTCACTCATTCCTTTTCTAGGATTCAAATATATTTTAAAGGTTAAACCTTTTCTGTATGTAAGTGGCCAATTGCGCAGTTTTTCTTTATGGCCAAACTGTCATTCATTTTTACTAATTTGTGTTTAAAACCCACCTAATGTGCTTGTGGTCCAAAGTAAAAGAAATAATGAAACTACATTTTTATTGAGGCTTAGACCCAGCCTCCAAGGAACCAGAAGTCTCACATGTGCTAGCCATAGTTTGTGTGTTAGTGTTTTCTTCAATTAAGATGGGAGTATACAAAGATTTTTCCTTTTATTAATAACTTCGTACAAAGAATTATCAATGAAGGCTTCAGGGTACCCTCTCTTAAGGAACATACTCTTAAGTTTTTCACATTCTTCTATGAAGTCATTAAACAGGGTTAGCATCTATGCTGCACACACAAATTGCCCCTTTACTGCACCTCTTTTGCTTGGTGGGGTGTGAACTAGTGAAGTGCAGAAAAGATTTAGAATAGGTGGGTTTCCTGTATATTCTAGGAATATTTTTTCTGCTATTATCTTTTATCAACATGATGTCTAGGTAAGAAATACTATTCTGTCCTACATCATGAGTAAATTTAAAAGAAATCCATGGTGCTATTAATGTAATCTAAAAAAACAGGAATCTTACCAATGTCACCTTTCCATACTATAAAGATGTCATCCAGGTACCTTGTATAGAGGTACCATAAACTTTTGAATTCACTGTTGAGAACAGACCTCCTTTCCCACTCCACCATGACTAAATTAGTGTATAAAGACCCACAAGCAGATCCCATAATCACACCATTTTTTGAATAAAATATTCATTTTCAAAATAGATATTATTATTATATAACACCAAGTCAAGCAGTATAGTATGAATGGTTTTAACATGATATTACAGTGTGACTTTAAGAAATGAACTTCAGGAATTCATGTGATCGTTCACTAACTTTTAAATTTCCTGCGCTTGTTACCTTGCAACATCTGATGAAATATTTTATGATAGTCACGACAAAAGAGCTAATATGTTTTATAAAATAAACAGTGGTGTGTGTTTGCAGTGACCTATGCACATCCATGTATCAAATATGAAATAGCACTGACAAATATAAAACAATGCTACCTGTACCATAAAGTTAAAAGAGAACATCCAAGGTGCTGCTGTTGAAATTGCTATTAAAGTTGGTAGTAGAAGTAATGCAACTTTATCTTATCGGTATTGTCAAAGACTTCTTGACCTATTCTCACTGTAATAAAATGTTCTGAGTGTGTTCTCCATTTCATATCTTTATCTTCAGCTGTAATATAGTTTATGCCTTCATTTTGGCTTTTTGATGATCTTTAAAGAAATGCAGTAACCACAGATACACAATGTGGTGACTTAAACTATGATATAAGAATGTTTGGCAAGTTTACAAAGTTCTTATGCAAATGAGAATTTTAGGCACTCTGCTTAGTCAATCTCTTCAATACAAATGTGTAAATGCTGCCATTATCTTAAAAAATTTACCACGTGTGTGAATGAGAACTGATAGACGAATCACATGCACCTGTCTGTATTGTATATGAACATGGCCGAGCTTTGGGCATCATTGAGCGACTCTGCAGATACTGAACTGTTTATAGCATAGCGGTCTCACTTTCACAGTGTAGCCACTATTATACACCTTGACTCTGGCTGGAAGAGATGGCTTCTGTGAAAGGTCAGAGGACATCCCTAAGCTGGTGTGGAAACTGCACCACATATCATGAGAGTCTGCAAACTGCTCTGTACAGTCTGTTCATGAGAATCATTACCTGTCCTAACCTTGCAGAAAAGCTGTCTGTTCAAAGTGGAATATTCAGAAATGGGGAGCAGAGTTGTCATTGGTATGATGACTTCCAGCAACATCTGTCACATTAGTATGCTAGCAAATGGTAGAGGTTTTGGAGAAGTGCCTAGATTTGGCTTCCATTACTGTAATTCATTAGTAAGATGGGTATGTTTCCACAGTTCTGCTGCCACAGTGCCGGCCTTGCCTTTGGCCACTTGTGAATATTTAGCTAAATTGCCACTGTGTGATGCAGTGAGAATCAACATACAGTCCACAGGAAGTATATCAACTTACAACAGGATTTTAAGTAATTTTCTTCAATTTTTGCAAAAATAAAACATAGTCATCACTTTACTCATAACTTACTAGCATTGTATGCCTAATATTTTGCCCCATCTCTTTTATATTTTTTGATTTTCCAGTCAATCACTGAGGATTATAGTAATTCAGTAATGACAGACAATATGATTTCATAATTCTTATTTATTCTATGCTAAACATTTTGTTCTGGTGATTTCTTAAGGGAGTTAGTGTAATAATTAAAAATTATCCTTGATTTTTGTCCTTTTTCCCCACATTGTTTTTTTTTTATTTTATTTAGAAATCTTGAGCAAAAAAGTTTAAATGTACATCTTCTTGACAAGAGAATGATGATTCCAGCCAGAAAATTAGTTGAGTGAGGAGGGAATAATACCTCTGCCAAAAAGACCTTAAGTCATAACTTCTGCATAGGTTTAAGTTTTTCTTTATTCAGGTGCATGGGTTATAGGCATGTGCCAGCACACTCTGATGGTTTACAGGTCTTGAGGTAGACAATACCTGTATGACTCCTGACAGAAGTATACATGTCACAGAACATTAACATACCAGCTCAGCATGAAGTGAATTATTTACATTAAGTATCAATGTTTGTGCCAATGCAGGGAAAATGCCCTTTCTCTTTTTCCATTTTGTTTTGTATCAAGTGTGGAAATATAGATGAAACACTGCTTCTACAGCTGAGTGGCTGGTCCTTCTGTCCTTATACATGTTTATCCATTCACATTAACTTAATTAAATTGCAATACTTCATCAATTGCATCATGGTACCAATAGCTCTCTTCCCATTTTGCCTTCGTCTGCAGATTCTGAATAGGCAGGGGACTTCAGCTGCAGCAGGGTAGTGGTCCCTCCTTGACAAGCACATCCTGTTTTTGCATCATCAGTGATCAGTGGTGGCTCCTCCACCATGGGCTTCTCAGGACACCACAGCCACTACCAGCAGGAACAGACTGTGCTGGAGGTTGCTGTTAAGATGGATTTTGAGTGGGAGTCAGACATGTATGAACACCTCCTGCTTGGTGTGCAAGACCCACCGGAGTGTCAGTTCTGCCCACCCAGATGTACCTGGACTGGGATCTCATTAATGGTCTCCAGGCCAGTATAGCAGTGCAGTGTTCCCATTCACCAACTCTAATGTTTCATGCCCACCCCTGCCAGTTGTCCCACATGAGCCTCCATCACCAGTTGCCCATCTTCTGTGTGTATCTTCCCTTCCTTTCTGTAATATCTGTCTTTTTTATGTTTTTTTTTGTCAGCCGTCTTTCTTATTCTTACTTGTTATACATGCCCGTGCTTTCCTATAGCTTTTACTCTCTTGCCTTGTATATTTCAGAAAAAAATATCTATTAAAAAATCTGTTCCACTGCCTCCTCTGCCAGAACAATTCCATTTTTTCATCCTACCATGTTTCCTTGTGTACTTTTTTCCAACGTTCCAATCCACCCCCTCTCCACATTTATAAACAAATTAGGCTGGTGCCCATCAATGGGCAGCTGCAGAATAATACTGCTTGCAAAGTGGGTTGACTTGCCAGCACCACTGTGCCAAGGTACACATAGTGTATTGCACTGAAGTATCACAATAATAGCACACTACCACACTTGCTTGCTAACACTGGAAAGTTACAAAGTTACAACAGACTTCCACATGTGCATAGTTTATATGCATGTTTGCAAGTATTACCTTCTCATTTTCCAAATCAGCGTACATACTAACTTTTCTGCAGAGTTGTTTGGGTATTTCTTCATAGGTTGCACATATGTGAAAACCAGCACTGCTTGCTTTTGAATACAGCATTAATATATTGGCAAAGCACTCCCATTCGTCTTACATACTTATGCAGTGCATAACTAGGAATGATACCCATGGTCTCCTTTTTTTTCCTTTTATGTAACTTGAGAAACAGCATCTTGAAACTTATTGAATGTTGAAAAGAGTTATAAAGGAGTGTAGCTACAATTTCAAATTACTGTGAAAAGATGTCCCAGTATTTGTAAGTTATGCATTGCATACAACATTTCTAATGCTGTTGATATTTCACTGGGCCAGATGCAATGTGAACGTATAACACTGTGTATACATGTACCATATGTACAGACCCAGCTTCCCACTTTTCTTATTTCATGATTTTTAAAAGTTTGCTGTTTTAACCCATGGAAACCTGTCTGTGTCTTCCAGAAGATGACATTCAGACCATGCTTTGGCATTGCAGTATAGAATAAATAGTGCCTTTCCTGAAGAAAAAAACAAATTTGTTTCTTACGGTTTGTTAAGTCTGGGTAGACTCATGGCATTGCAGAGATTGAACAAAATTTATTTTTCTTGATTACTAGATTCAAATGGAGTTTTCCAGAAGGATAGTAATAAAAGCAAAGTGTTTGGTTGACTATGAATCCCAAAAGGTGCATTATCGGTTTAAGCAGTTCAATACATAATTTAGCAAAACAAATATTTTTATAAAGTCATACATCACTTTCTTTTTCATACACTTTGTGTATATAAAACTATACTCAAAGGTGCATTTTTTGCATGTTCATATTTAAGCTTATAGCTACTCAGAAGCATTTATTTTCCATTTAAATAAAATCATGTGCTAGTATTAGACAGTGGTGGCTCATGATATCAGACTGCAGTCCCCCCCCCCCCCCCCCAGTTGTTAACCACAATAAAAAATCCCGGAAACCACAAATGCATGCTTAGTAACTTGAATCCAGACTGCTGTTTAACCAGTCCGGATTCAGAAAGAAGGCAGCAGTCTATAGAAGCCCCAGAAGTCTATGTAGCTACAACTGCATAGACTGGAAGGGGATTGGACTACAAGGTCTGCAGACTGCATTCTCTGTTCCGGCACCGAGAAACAGGAACTGGCAGCACACACATGCAAACTGTGGAGTTTGTCAGATGGGAAATGAGTCATTCAGTGGACTTGATGGAAATTATTCTGTCGGGTAGTTATTTGAATGTATTCCAGGGGAAACGGTGTGTGTGTGTGTGTGTGTGTGTGTGTGTGTGTGTGTGTGTGTGTGTGTGTGTGTGTGTGTGTGTGTGTGTGTGTGTGTGTGTGTGTGTGTGTGTGTGTGTGTGTGAGAATCTGTTATAGATTTGTTCCCTCCTAATTTTTGAAACACTGCACTATCTATCTAATACACCAATGGAAAACAGTTATATTAGGAATATTAATTTTGTATTGCTTGGCATTTTTCTGGAGACAAAAATAAATTAATTAATTTAACAGACTGCAAATATGTCAAGTGCATGAGCATTTTTCTGTGAATAATTCTGATGAACACACACATGCACTTGCATTCATACACACTCATGCATAAATGCACACTCACACTGTAACACATACACACACACACACACACACACACACACACACACACACACACACACACACACACACACACACACACAAGCAGATCTCTCCATTTATTTTCAGTAAAACATTTTTGCTTATCTTTGGACTTTGTGTCAAGTAAAAATGTTTAAGAACAATGCAAAATTAATATTTTTTGAGTCAGTTCTGTTTTGTGTAGGATCTGTACACTATTTCCATTAAATGTGTTTATTGATTTATTTTTTTATTGACTGATGCCATCCATCATTGCTTCACATCTGTGCCAACATTGTATCTTGGTATGACATTGTGTTTTGAAAGGAAATATCCAACAAATTAGTACTTTTTAAATGAGTGCATATATATTTATAAGAAGTAAACACTTTTGGAAATAAAACTGCCTGAGGTTGTAGAATAAGACATGATCGCTAACAGGGATAGCAGTGAGTAAGTACTGAGCATGTGCAGCTCCTGGAAACTGAAGAAGAAGAAGAAGCAATCTATTAACACAGCTGTCGCCAACTGTTCTGAATACAAATACAGTTACCTGACCCCATCACTTGCATGAATTCCACAGGGGAAATGATTACCTATAGCTTTAACTGGCTGCCTTCCAGATTACTTAGTTAGTAGCTGCCACTCAACCCCTCTGTTTAGTACAATGTCAATCAAAACAGCTTTGTGCTATCCTCTAGTACATTAAGTTCATCAATTATAGGCAGAGTATTGACAAGTGGCATTTATGGAAAAATACTTTACAAAAGATATAGGGTGAGGAGATATTTTACTTCTCTGCATTCACTGTTTAAATATAATTGTTTATTAATAAGCATTTATGAGAGGTATGAATAACAATAACATTGAAATTATATGCCAAATAAGAAGTGGCAGTTAGGAAAATATCACAGTTAGCTCCTCAAGGATTTTGGATTCATAAAGGGGGTTTTGATTGAAAAAATCCATCATATCTACATTAGGATATCCGCAGACCTGTTTTGAGGTTATGACATCACAGGCTTTCTCTTGCAGCACACCAACATTTTTCAGTAGAATTTCACCTAAGAATTTTAAAAGAACTACCAAGGGGACCCAGTAGTGTCTCCTGCAACTATTCTGCCATCCCTCAAGAACTACAACTAGCTTCTTGCAATAGCTATGTCTCAACCACCCCAAGCATCTCACTCTGTTCCACAAAGTACCCTGGTGTCCTACCCTGAAAGATCCAACTAAGAATCTAGAAAAAACTACCATGAGGACCCAGTAGTGCCTCCTGCAATTATTCTTCCGCCCCTCAAGAACTACAACTGGTTTGTATGTACCCTATTTGTGTAAAACTTTTTACTCCTTTTTATGGTTGTTAATTTGACTCAGCATGTGCCTGCTAGCAGCCTACCATCTCCCTTTAAGCTTTTTAGGCTCCAACCCACTCCCCTGAGTGCTTGTGTTTCACCTCATAACTCCTCACTTTGGCCACTAGGTGGCAGTTTTTGCTCACTACCAACTTCTCCTCTCTCGTAGTAAGTACAGCTATTTCTCTAACAGCCTACACTATCCTGTTCAGCTCCAAACCCCATGTGTATTTCTCTGCTTTTCTCTACCTTAGATTGTGACCAGTGCCCATCCCCTGTGCCTCCTTACCTTGAGCACTGCTATCTACTTCACTGATTGTTTTCTGCTGCTGGGTCAGTCTTCTTTGCTCTACCTGCTCTGTTCGCCCTGTGGGCTCACACCGCTCCCCTACCCTGCCCCCAATTTTCACCTGCCCCCACTACTCCTACATTTATTCTAATCACTATTCCCCTCCCCCTTCTCAATCAACCAATCCAATCTCTTTTACACATCATCCACTCCCCCACCCATCCTCCACTAATTAACTACCCCTCCCCTATCCTAATCCATAAGGCCCTATACTCACATCTATACCCCTCCCTCTTAATCTCTCACACACCTCCTGACACCCTACTACCTCCTTATACCTAACTCACACTAATTAACCATGCCTTCCTCACTTTCACTAACCCTTTTAATACACTCTATTAGCTTGCTTCTTCTAATTCCTCTATTCCATGCAACCTCTTATTCCTCTTGCGAACCCACCCCCCATCTTTCCTATCCCCACTACCACTCCCAACTCCCATCCACACCCTATCACATCTAACTTTCACACCATATCCTCCTCTCTAATTCAACCAAACCCACTCCACTACTACAAACCAAAGATTATACCCTCCTCAATGAAACAGCACATACCTAAAGCAATATTGCTTTCCCCACAAAACCCAAGGAGCAAACCCAATCTCCTGTTCACATTCTCCTTTGCCAGTCTTTTCTTAGCAGGAGACATACACCCCAACCCGGACCTAAGACTAGCACCAATCTCACTTCCCCAATCACAACCAATATTACCAACCATAAATATCTCAAGCTACTTACCATTAACACCCAGAGTTTGAAAAACAAAATATCCCACTTCCATGCTTGTCTATACCATACCCTGCCAGACATAGTAACAGTCTCTGAGACACTGCTAAAACCCCACATTACTGACTCTGAAATCCTACCCCCTGGGTTTCAAGCACTCAGATATGACCACCAAATTAAGAAAGGAAGAGGAGTAGCCTTAATTTATTCTAGTCTACTCTCTGTCACTCCCTACCAAAACCACATTTCTCAGTTCAATAACACTGAACTAGTCATAGGAATGCTCAAAAAGCATTTGTGTTATGGCCCTCTATATCCCCCCTGGAAACAACACCAGTACACCTGAAGACATTCTTCTAAGGGCCACAACTAATATTACACTTGAGACATGCATATTAGGGGATGTGAACATTGACTGATTGACTGGAACAAAATTAATTCCAATAATCCCTCCATAAATATATATATATATATATATATATATATATATATATATATCAAGCTATTCAATTTCACACAACCTACGAATGACATTACCAGACCTAATAAAAACAATCCACCAGGCTCCACTCTTGATTGGATGCTAGTCTCCCACCCAAATAAAATCTCACACACAGGCATCCTACCAGACTCCATGAGTGACCACTTGCCAGATTTCATCCATAGAGCAACCCCCTCCACCCCTCACCTGCACCATTATATCCAGACTCGAAACCTCACAAACTTTAACCCTACAACTTTTTCCAGTTCCCTCAAACTAACAAACTGGGACAGTCTAAACACTCTTCCTCTAGATAACACCATAGACTTCTTCAACTCAACCTTCTTAAATAGCCTGAACTCTCAAGCCCCACCAAGAACAAAACATATAAAACCCAACTCTGCCCCGTGGCTAACTAAAGATACTAAAACACTTATGCAACAAAGAAACAAGACCTGGAAACTTTACCACCACAATAAGCACACTGACACCCTTCTTAAATATAAGCAACTCCACAACCTAGCCAAAAAATACATTATAAAAGATAAAATAATCCTACTATACTAAACTCCAGGCTAATCATTCCAAAAACCCTAAACAATTCTGGAACTCCATCAACTCTCTTCTGAACCCAGGTACCAAACATAATCCTTGCCCTGACACCATCAAAACTGACCCAGAAATAATCACTCTATTCAACTCCTTCTTTACCAACTCTATAGCAGAAATCACCAAGACCTTCCCAAATCACAACCCCTCTCCTCACCTCAAACCCTCTTCCCTAACCTCTACCAAATTTTTCATCCCTCACAATCCTCCCATATTTCAACTCAAACCCATCTCCACCTCATACATAAAAAAAAACTTTTCTCTAAACTTAAGCCATGTCCCAACGCCCCTGGCAATATCCCCTCACTATTCCTAAAACTTGCAGCTGATGGTATCGCGATCCCAATTTGCATTCTGATTAATAGACCCATACAAGAATCTTATGTCCCCAAACTGTGTTGTGCTGCCTTTATCCTACCCCTCCACAAAGGTGGCAAAAATAATAACATCTCAAACGTCCAACCTATAGCCATTCTCTCCCCAGTCTCAAAAATTCTTGAAAAATGCATCCACCTCCAGCTCATGCCTTTCCTTACCAATAATCAACTGTTCACCCCTACACAACATGGTTTCCATCCTGGCCATAGTACAATAACTGCTCTTCTCTCTTACCTAGACATAGTAAACCACTCCCATGACTCTGGAGAAATTGTATCCACAGTCCTTCTTGATCTCTCCAAGGTGTTTGACACAGTCTCCCATTCCCACCTCCTGAACCACCTTTCTAACCTTAATCTCTCTCAAAATACCATAACCTGGTTCAATAGCTACCTCTCTGACCGATCTTAGGCAGTGAAATGGCAAACTGGCACCTCAGCCTTCTTACCCACCCTGACCAGGGTTCCCCAAGGATTCATACTCAGTCCAATGCTCTTTAATATAGTCATTAATGATTTCCATGCAGCCATTCCAAACACTAAGATAGTACAATATGCAGACAACTCAGGTTTAGTCTGCTCCACATCTAACCTTCCAGAGCTCCAAACAAAAACTCAAACCACCTTCTCAACTACTGAGAACTGGATGCTTCAAAACCACCTCTCTCTAAATGCCAATAAATCTAAAATTCTACATTTCTCTTTCTCTAAATGCCAACAAATCTAAAATTCTGCTTTTCTCTCCCTCAAAATCCCTCCTTCCCGACAAACACTCTTTCAATATTATCAGCCATGCCAACTCCACCATAGAAGTTGTTCCTTCTGCTAAACTTCTTGAGGTTACAATTGATGAACACCTAAAATTCAATACTCATATTCAGCTAAATATTAAGAAAACACATCAGAAACTTGGCATGCTGTACAGAAACTCCCACTTTCTCTCTCCTTCTACAAGACAAACACTCACCACTACCTACTTACTACTGTCACTATTGTACAGTGCTCCCCTTCTAACCAACCTATCTTCCCCTATCTCTTCCAAACTGGAAATCTGTTACAACAAAATCTCAAAATTCACCACTAAATCCAAATACTCCTCTCACCAATGTACATCTTTCCACCTGCTAAATTGGCTAGAACTTCCCAACTGCCTTAACTACCTCCAACTCACTACAGCCCATAAACTAATTTTTAAACCAGCTAGATGCCCAGCTTTAACAAGCATCTTACCATCATACACCCCTCACAGAACTCTAAGATCTGCCCACCAAAATCTAATTTCTGTACACAAACCAAACCGTCCCACTGGTCAGCTTCTTCTATCCTTTTCTTTAGCAAAAAAATGGAATTCTCTCCCTCCCACTCTAAGAATTTCTGAAAACTTTGAACACTTTAACACCCAGATCCATTCCCACCTCACCCAAAATTGGAAATGCTGTTGCAGTCTACCCAACTAACCTGCTAATGACTCTACTACAAGTTAATCTACTCCATACTGAATACCTAAAACAGCAGCCTCACTCTGAATATAACATAATTTAACATCCATAGCTTGACTGTATATATTGTAAATAGTTTACTATCTGTCTTCTCCCCCCACCATTCTGGGAATGATTCTGTCCACTGCCAACTCATAAATTCTGATGCTATTTAACAAAGAACATCAATGCTTCCGTATCCTAAACTGTAATGTATGCACTCCACTTTTTCTATTTCTTAACTGCCTCTCTCTGTACATTAATATTCTAAATCTATACATTTTAAATGATGTACTTTCCAACTTTATTCACCCTTTTTATGGAAAACTGTAATTACAAATGTCACTTTTATAACTATGTTCAGATGATTTACAATTATTTTACAACCTTGCACACATGATCTACTTCCTCTATGCAACTAACCTCTGTACAACTTGTCTCTAATCAAGTGAGTATGTATGTAATGTATGTTTCTCTATGTTATGACTATACTCTACTAAGTTTTACTATGTACTATTACTTTTTGCTTATTTTTGCTGTGTATTAGGGAGCTTTTCTTGCCGGGCCTCCACTGAAAATGGGCTCCTTGAGCCCAGTGTACCTCTCTGGTCATCAAACTGAAAACAAATTGCCCATTACAATATAAAAAGTAGACAGAGTTCAACTATAGATTCTCTATAGGTCAAGTAGAAGCTCACACTTTAGAGAGTTTAAAGAAGTTACAATTTTGTGTGTTTTAAGAAGTTAAACTTTTCAAAATAATCACATGTAAAGAACTTATAAAGAGCAGAAATAAATATTACTTTTAATGAGCAAAAATGTGAGTATAAATGAATTTGTTCCATAATTGCATGATGCGTATTTACTTCTAAACTAAATTATTTACTGTCCTAAACAATTTGATTGTATTTTTCAAACCAGACATTTTTATTTATTTATTTATGTGACATTTGTTAAACACGTTGGTCCAACTGGGCCAGAAGCCCATTTTCAGTGGAGTCCCGGGGAGAAAAGCTCCAGATCATTTAACATAATTACACTCACAGTAAAGTAGAATGATATATTCTTAGTTATGCATTGTAGAAAGAAGTATTACATCAAGGAAACTATACAACAGCAAAAATTAAGCAGTAGCGGCTCATGCTATTATCAGATGGGAAACAAGTGATTCAGTGGACTTGATGGAAATGATAAACAAGTTGTAGTTATTTGAATGTATTCCAGGAAACACAGTGTGTGTGTGTGTGTGTGTGTGTGTGTGTGTGTGTGTGTGTGTGTGTGTGTGTGTGTGTATAATGCCCCAGTTAATATATACACTGATAGCTAGAGAAAACTCAGGATACCTGATGGCGGTTAGAGAATACCTCAGGCTTGAACTCTGTACCTTAGTTGCAGATAGTAAGAGCCTGAATTCCCTAACCACCATCATTTATGAAAACTGCACATTTTTGCCTCATATTTGTGTTCTGTCCTGCTCCTCATAAAATCTGTGGTTTCTGAATTTGTAATTCATTAAATAGTTGATGGTGCAGTGGTAGCATTGTTGCCTCACAGCTAGAGGTTCTCTAGTTTGATTCTTGACTGGGGTGCCTTCTGTGTGGAGTCTGCATGTCCTCCCTGTGTTTGTGTGGGTTTCCTATGGGTTCTCTGGTGTCCTCCCATGTTACAAAGACATGTGTCTGGAGTGTTTCTCCCTGGGCCTCTGCTGAGAATTGGCTTTTGTTCCAAGTCACTTTACTGGTTAGCAAATGTTAAATAAATTAAAATGACAGGCATTTGAATTTCAGACATCATATTCTTCAGAAAGTACATGGTAACACAAAACATTTTATTTTAGCAATTTTCTAAGTTTATAAGATGAATATTTGAAATGTATCCCTATGTTTGGGACTGTATTCCCCCATTATTGGCTTTGTCCAGTTTTTTGTGCTAAGGTTGAGAGATATGGTGAGAACTGAATTCACTGAATATGTTTGGGGGCTGTATTCCTCCATTACTGACTTTGTCCAGGTGTTTTGTGCTAAGAGGTTGACAGCTATAATGAGAACTGAATTCACTAAATGGAAGCCATTTAAGTTTCAGTCTTCTTCTCTTTCACAAAACAGGTGATTTGGCATAGTGGTATGTTGCTCTGACTGTTTTGCATAGGGTCCTGGGTTCGAGACTTGGCAGTAAAATATATGGTGGTAACACAGCATTTTATTCTAGCAACTTTTCAAGATTATACAAGTAAGGTTTAAACTGTGTCCCTGTTTTTTGGGCTTTTGTTCCCCCCAAAAATTATGGCTTTTTCCAGATTTCTTGTGCTGCAAAGTTGAAAGATACAGCCGAGTGTCTAGTAGATTTTACAAGGAGCTGAGAGCTGCAGGGGAAAAGAAGTTCAGTGCTGTTATGCTGAGCCTGCTTGCATTGTTAATAGCACAACAGGTAATGTACTTGGTTTTGATGCAGAAGGCTATGGGTTCTACTCCTACAGTATGTAGATAAATTGTTGATACTGTTGCAAAGGTGTGGTTGCTGCAATCCTTTTTGGCAAAGATACCTAGTAACTATGAACCTGTTATCAGTTTGCCATCCATTCCCTATTGCAATATTACTAGTTTATCATTTTTTAAATGTAACATAGGCAATTTATTCCTCAAGGGCAACAGGCACTTTATTTGTAGATGAAACAAAGAAATATAAAGTTGTTTGCTAGCAGCAATCTCTTCATTAGTTGCAGATCTCTTTAATGTGGAATTATTTAGATGGCTTTTACTTCAGAGATTGTGCATATTTACTGATACTGGTGGATTGTAGACATTTGAGTAGACTTTTATGATGGAAATGTTCTGAAATGGGCAGTTTTGTCATTATTGGTGCATGCATTTTGTTTCATTGTTTACTGGAAAAATGTTCAAAACAATACATTTAAAGCACCCTCTAACAACTGTACTGTATTATACAAGGAATATAATTTAATACAATCAGGAAGGTTTATCAAAGAACACATATATGTTTCGTGTGCAAGGGGCCTATGATTTGAAAACAGCCCAAAGTTAATCTTTAACTACCACTGGCAAAATTTATTTTCTTTGAATGTGGGCTTCAATACTGTTTCAATGAATGTGAGTTTCAATGGCAGAGAAGTTTTAATGCTAAGTCTATTTTCATTGTTAGACTGCATTGCTTTGTTTAGCATGTATCTATTAGTGTTTGTGCTGTAAAATGCAAAATAAAACTTTCAAATGAAATCCAAATCATCGCAGAAGTAAAGTAGTATGCACGTTACTGTGTTTATGGTAAATGGGGCAAAATAGGGAAGTAATGGGACATTGGAATGTCTGCAGGGAGGAGCTCCATTCTACCATGATTTTGTGAGGAGAAGGGTGGCAGACTCAGACAGCCCCACTGAACTATACCTCTCAACTATCCAGATTTTTGCAAAATGAATAGATTTTTGCTTCTTATTTTTGGTTTGATTCTCATAAAATTTGTACTTTTCTGACAAATCATTTAGGAATGAAGTCACTAAATAATGACAGATATTGAGTTCCAGACTTTATAACCTTCAGAAAAATGCATGCTAAAGCAAAACCTGTTATTCTGTCCACTGTGTAAGTTTATACAAGAACAATTTTTAGTACTGTTTGTATGTTCCCCCAATATATTTGGCCTTGTCCAGACTTACTGCATTAAGAGATTGAGAAGTTGTGCAAATAAATTGCTTTATAGAGTTAGGAATATCTAAACCTCTCAACTGTCCCCGATTTTGGCTCAAAATGTTGCTCTTCCCCTAATAATCCCTCCGCAAAATGGCAATTTTGGAAGAAAACATGGAGGGTTTACAATTATAAATAACTGCAGTGATCAGAGTTATAGATTACGTTTATTTCAGAAATGCATATAGATTCTCTTATTTTGTCAGCTCCTCAAGCTAACAGTACTAATATTAAAAAAAAGCCCCTTCTTTGACAGGTTCCCAAAACTTTTTCATGTTTCATTGCTATTTTGTGAAGAAAATCTGTAGCAGTGTTCTAAACAAACATTGACTTTGCAAATGTATACTAAATTGTATCATCAACATTGGATTTTTCGATGAAAGTGTATCTCCTGTGCTGTTTCTATTGTAATCACATTCTCATATGTAGCAGTATTCATTAATTGTTTAGAAATGGTAAAAAAATCTGAGTGGCTATTTATCTAATTCATGTGTTGTATTTACTTCTGTAGATTACAGGATCTAGAAACTTCAGTTTTAGCTTTCAAGAAATGCGTCCACTAATTCAATCGATTTCATTGAACTCCATTGGTGAACTGTTTTCCATTTCCGCCACTGCTACAGAATTACTAACAGGTATGCAAAGCCATATAAGAAAACAACTTGACATGGTTTGCACAAATAGAAAACAAGTAAGATAAATTTCTGAAAAGATGAAGAAGGACCTGAGTTGTATATTAACTGTTACCTTTAAATGAAGGCTAGAAGTGTTACCTGTCAGAAATTAAAAGCAAAATTCAGCCATTTGAATTTCATATTCATTAAAACAGCAATATTTATTTTATCGTATTTTATTTAATGTTTGTTTATCAGCCTGCAAAATTTAAAAATCTTGAGAGAGTTCATTATCTATGTAACTTCACAAAAGTAACTGATTAAAAGATGATCACCCAGTGGCTTGGTTTTATGTTGGCCCTGCATGAGAAACATATAGTTTGTCACTAGATAGCTGATTGATGCCCAGAAAGTTAAAATTAAAAGATCATTTGGATCTTGTCATTGTGGCTAGACTTACAAAAAAACAAGACAGTGAGAATTCTGTTTTTCTCACTTTCTTTCTTTTCTCTGATTTTGTGTGTGTGTGTGTGTGTGTGTGTGTGTGTGTGTGTGTGTGTGTGTGTGTGTGTGTGTGTGTGTGTGTGTTTGCATATATGGGTCCCTATCAGCTGATCAAGTTTTCAGAAACTCTTAACTCCATATGGTTGAGACCATTTGACTGAGTTTTTGAAAACTCAAAGCTTTTGAATGGGGATCGTGCTACATCGAGGATCAGGAAATTTATCCTTTACCTCACTGTAGTGTGATCTTGGGGTTGGTTTATATAATTTGCAAGGGCTTTAGGGGATGCTAGTCCCCTGCAAAAATGTAAAAAAATGTAGATTTTTGTGGCTTTTTTTTTTATGTTCGAGTTTTCGGACACTCGAGCTTATGGTCTCTTCGATATTATTTTTGAGTTTCTGAAAAGTCAATCATCTGACATAGACCCGTATCTATATATAAATATATATATATATATATAGAGAGAGAGAGAGAGAGAGAGTGTGAGAGACGGATATAGATATAGTTAATTTCGCCACTTACCCACATTAGCTTTTATAAGCAATTATTCTCATACAAAATACATGTGGTTAACATTAAAAACTAAGTAATTAAACTTTTAAAAAGTCTGGATCAATTTATAGTAGTAATAATCAGTGGTGGTGGCAGAGATTCTGCTTTTCCTAGCTCATTTAGGCTTTATCATTATAGTCTAACTCTAGCATTCACTAGTATTTGCTTATATCCCACACTGCCGATATTAGCTTTTGCTTCTTTAACATCTGATGAGGGATGGAGATGAAAAAAATTGGACTAAAGGCTGACTAGTGCAGTGTCGCAGTTTGTTTTTATAGAAATTTCTAGAATAAATTATTTAATATTTGTTTACTGGGAAAGTCTGACTGTGACAGAGCCCATTTTCAGCGGAGGCCCGGGGAGAAAACCTTCAGATGCGTATCTTTTGGAATGTGGGAGGAAATCGGAGTATCCAGAGAAAACCCATATGAATGCAGGGAGAACATGCAGACTCTACACAGAAGGCAATCCAGCCACGAACTGAACCAGGGAACCTCTGGCTGTAACGTGACAATATTGACCTCTGTACCACTGTATCATCCAATTAGAACAAATTAGTTACATAGTCATTAAGAAGTTGATGAAATACTGAACCATTTGTATTTGTAACAAAGTTCAAAATCGAAAACATTTTCAGACCCTTTATTAAGATCTTTTATGCATAAGTTTAGCATTATAAAACAACTATTCTAGGGTAACCTATGGGTGGAAGGCGATTTTATTCTTGAGTATCATTTACCTGAAATTCAGTCTTGTGATGATCAGAGGTCCTCCTTAGTGATGCCCTTTTTCAGGGAATTTCCCCCTTCTTCAAGTTGGTGCAATAGTGAAGTTGGTATATTTAAGTTTGGGGGATTGAGGGGCTTGCCTCCCTAACTGGGGGTACAGGGGAGCTTGCTACCTTGCAAGTACAGTTTAATTTAAAAAGTGTTTTTTTTGGGGGGTATAGTTCAGAGATTCCAAGGTTTGGCGGGTTGAACTTCATCCAGTCACAGGGGAAGTCTGTTCTACTCTCTGCCTTTAGATAACTCTTTGCAAGTTCTACCTTTAATTGAAACAAAACAGCAGCAAATAAATTGATTCCATCATCATCTGATTGTTGGAATATTAAGATTCATAACTAAAATAATATCTTTCTCAGTACCCTTCTAACATGTGTAATATTCCCTAGGAATATACTTAATATAATTTAAAACTAACAGTTTCTTTATTTTAGAACCTTGTATCATCAGTGTAAAAAAATGTTGAACATTCTAAAATTATCCAGTGAAGTTTTTTTTTTACCTGCTTTATTTTAATAATAAAACCATACATTTCATATGTGAATTCTCATACCATGACTTCAAACGAAATCAGTAGTTAAGTAACAGTTTGGAATATGAACATCATCTTTTGCCAAGACCAGAATCTATTAAACTGTATGAAATATTCTATATAATGTACATTGGGCTTTGTACATAATATGCAGAGTTATGTGTTCTATGTTTTCTCAAAACTGTTAAGACATGGTTAAATGCTGTTGAAGTATCATCATAATGTTAAAATTAGTTTTTTTTCTTCTTTTTAGTTTGGAATTTCAATAAACACAGTTTAGAAAAATAAAATATTTTGCAAGCCAGTGCATTGCTTTTATCTAACTTAACCATTAATCTTTACAATTTTTACTTCACAACAGATTGCACTTACAGCATTTAGACCTAAGCTACTGTAAGTACACTGTGTTCAGAATTCAACAAACCTAAAAAACAATGAAAATATGTACATTAATCATTTCTTGTAAGAATACTTTTGTCAGCATCTTCTAATGCCCTTTTTCTCTTCTAGAAAAGGTATTACTTCGTTCACTGTATCAATTTCAGTGGCCCCATGAGACGAAAAAGTAAATGCACATTGAGATGTGTGAATAGTTTTATCAGCTCTCAAGAGTACAACTGAAAAGTTGCATAACCCCTTAAGTCTTACTATTTTCTGATTAGTAAATATAATCTCATACTAAAAACTGTCATGCAGAGCAGGGCATGAAGCATGTTAAGCGCATGGAGTTAATAGCGGCATTGCACATATGCTTTCCTAATCCGAAAATCTGTGGCAGGAGAAGCAGAGCAGCTTTGATCTGCTAGATTACAAGCCAGGTAAGTAGACTCTCTGTGAGTGCATCTGTGTGTGTGTGTGTGTGTGTGTGTGTGTGTGTGTGTGTGTGTGTGTGTGTGTGTGTGTGTGTGGCAGGGGTACATGGACAGTGTTTAGGTGAATACTTTAATTAAACATGAATGACTGTTTAGTGTGAGTGCTTGCATGTGCATATGTGTGTGTGTGTGTGTGTGTGTGTGTGTGTGTGTGTGTATGTGTGTATGTTCGCTCACATGAACTTGTGGTCTCTACTATCTGACAGCGAAGGCTAAGAATACCAGAGTGATAAACTATAGCAGCTCTGCTCTAATCATCCTCTCCTCTCAGACAGATGCTGATGAAGCTAAATTATGCTATGTTCCCCTCTGTGTTTGTTTTTGCATTTATACATGTGTGTATGTGTGTGTGTGTCCTTTGAAGGAGAATGTGGGACTGATTGCGACACACTAATAACTATGCATATTCCTGTAGAAGATGGTAGGCTGCTTAGCTGAGCAGTTACTTAAATTGCTCATGTTACTGATTTATAGTCATGCAAGTTTAGAATTAATTAGGTCTAGTGCTACTCCGAATGAGCAGCGTTGCGAATCACATTTTAGTGGAGCAGTGCAACTTAATTTGTGTGTGCGTAGCATGACTTGTGTTACTACACTCACTTCTAAGAATTCTTTTCATAATGTTCTACCAACAAAATATAGTCAGAGGTTGCTCTGACACAAAAGAATCAGAACACTGATGAGGAGAAGCACGGCTACCTCAATGGGTAGCATTCAGGTTACACAGGGGGAGCAGATGCAAGGTGTGCAAATTATACAGCCAGAGAACTAGAAACAAAATTAAGAAAAGCCCCTAACTAAAGAACATCAGGCCTAGATGTAGTACAGCTTGGTTACCAGCAAGACAAACAATATTCCTCAAGGCTGAACATTTAAGGCATCCTAAAAACTATAGACCAATAACTTGTCTACTGATGGTGTACAAATTATGTACTGAAACTGATGCAGACTGCAATCATTTGGAAGAAAACAATCATGCCAAAAGAACAAAAGTGTAAGAAAAAAATTCCTTAGGCACAAAGGATCATTTCTTGCTAAACAAAGCCGTAATAGAGAATAGCAAAAGGGGAAGAACCTAAGTATGGCATGGATAGATTACAAAAAGCAATTGACAACATCCTAGATTCTTGGATAAAGGATTGATACAGATTCATAAGTTGCATCCCAAAATAATCAATTAGATTACAGTGACTAAGAAATAGTGCCAAACACTTTGCAGTTAAGCCATGACAAAGGGCAAATTATTATCCCAGGGATAAAAATGTAAAGAGGCTATTCCAGGGTGTTTCTTTGTCACCAGTTTTGTTTTGTCTTGCCTTTAACCCATTGAGCTGTTTACTTAACAAATTAGGTCTTGGTTGCAACTTGGATCCCAGAATACTACCTTACTTAAAGACTTTTCGTCTACATTTTTCTGGATTTCTTAAAATGATATACAGATATCAGATGAGGAAAGCACACCTGCAAGTGATTAAAACTTTCTCAGATGAAATCAGAATGTCATTTGGTCTTGATAAATGTGCAAAAGCAACATTTAAAGCATGAAAGTTGCAGTACCAAAAATATTGATCTGGGACACGAAAGTGATATAAAGGAACTTGAGCAGGAGGGAGTATATAACTATTTGCAAACTGATTAAGGATTGTTAATAAAACATGAACAAATGCAAATAGAACTCAGTAAGGAAAGCTTCAGAAGACTAAAACTAATGTAGAAAACAGCCTTGAAATCAAGAAATAAAGTCCAGGCTGTAAACTAATTTGATCTTCCTGTTCTAACTTGCAGATTTGGTGTGATTGACTGGCCCTAAAAGGTATTGGGTCAGTTGGATGGGAAAACAAGAAAATTGCTTCAAGCTTATCAGATTATATATACAAATCATTGTTATATATTCCATGCTCTGAAAGAGGTATGGGTGTCCTCAAAATTGATTACACATATAGAGCTACATTCATGGGACTGCATACATACCTGCTGATCTCATCAGATGTAAACATAGTGAATGTTTTAAAACATGAGGAGAGAAGTCTAAGATGACCTCTCTGATTAGTTTAGCAGAATCATTCTGGATTCAAGCAGGAATGGAAATCAAACCAGAAGTAGACAAAAATCAGACAGGAACTGAATGTGCCAAAAACAAAAGAAAGAATATATGAAGAAGGATCAGCTGAAAAGGAAAAAAATTGTGGAAAAGCCATAAATATGGAGGTAAGTATAGAGATCTCCTGAAACAGCCTCATGTTTATGAGGATTTGATAATGGAATGGTTAAGGAGTGGTAAGCTGAAGCCACAGGATAAAAGGTTAATAATAACAGCCCAGTATAGTGGACTTCATACACATTGGTTTGCAATGTCCATTGAACATGTGGGATAAACAGATAAATGTAAGTTCTTTAAAAAGAATTGGAAACAGTTAAACATCTTGTTGCTGGTTGTGATACACAAATTGCAGAGGGCCTATATACTGAAAGACATAATAATAATAAGACTGTTACATTAGTTATTGTGAAAACACTACAATATAGAAGTTGTTCAGAAGCAGTGGAAACATGAACCACAAAACATTACGTAGAACGATTAAATGTACATCACATAGGATAACCAATTACCAACAGTTCAAAAGACAGATGCGAGAAAATGAGATATAGTAATCAAAGTCAATGAAAAAATAAAAGACAAAGAAGCTTTTATTACTGAAATTGTTACACCCAGTGATTACACTGTCTTATGTAAACAGAGACACAATGTCAAAAAATACCTGGATTTGCAGTAGGAAACAAGAGCAATTTGGACGAAAGATACCCAGACAATTCCAATAGTAGTAGTACAATGTGTCTAATAAAAAAGAATTTACAGTGTATTAAACCTATTAACAATACATGTGGCTTCACATGGATAGCAGAATGTGTGAATTCTGGACACATTGTGGGTGCTACGAAGAGCACATATGTTCATGAACTTTAATTATACCCTGACTTAGGAATGGGGACCATACACATAAAGGTATTAGAAAACCAAACAACTTGGAGAAATTAAACCAGGGGAACAGAACTACATGATGATGTTATTTATAAACTGCTTGTATTTGTTCTACCATCTACCATGGGATCATAAGATCATAGGAGTTGCTAGGCAACTGAACTGCAAGGTCATTTCTGCTTTACCAGTACCCTCCCTTAGGCCTTGTTTCTCATTTCAAAGAGGGCCAGGTCACTCATTGCAGGGGTGAATTTATGAACACCCATTCAGTTGTCAAGCTTCTCTTTTTAAAAGCAGGCAGTGTGTCACACTGCTTGACTAGGAGAGGAAGTTTGTTCCAGAGAAAGGGTAGGCACTGTGACAAATCTATCCCTTCTCTTTGTCTCATTATTTGCTTGAGTAGTGCACACATGAAAGAGTATTGCACATGTTCTGCTATGAAATGTCAACTTCCTGAATGTTAGACTTCCAAAAGAATAAGCTCCAGCGTAGGAGAAAATCCTCCATATCCACAAATGTATATATACGAACTCTACAGTTACACAGACTCAAAATTGGGAGAAATCTCCCCACAGAAATGAATCATCAGTGGTGCACAGTTAGAAATTGCACTGGTATTGACTTCCTGTGGGAAAAAGCACCGGACATTATGCCGCTCTTCTTTTCTGTGAGTTACTGATGCTCAAGCAATTTCACCTTGAACATGTGTAAGGAAGTCTGTTGCACATCCTCTGTTGTACATTACTTACAAAGTACAATTCATGTTTACTATAACTGAATAAACATTATATAAGGACAAGTCTAAATGTGGTTTCATGGAATTTTATCACATTACAAAGAACTAAGAAAATTTGAATAATCCTGAATATTGGTATGAATACAGCAGCATCATATCTGTCTACTTTGTGATGTTAGTATTATTGTATGCTTTCTATTTTGCAATTTAGACTTATAAGATCCTATATTTTAATACACACCCATATGCATACATACATACATACTTACTTACATACCTACAGACACATACACACACACACACACACACACACACACACACACACACACACACACACACACACACACACACACACAAGATTTGCCTTCATACATTCCATGCACTCAAAATATTTGTTTTTAAACTGTTGAAGTTGCAATACTCAGTTATGTTTCTGGTCATATGTACATGCCTAGTACAAAATTGCAGATTGCTGTCATATATATGAGTATTGAAGTGTGAGCCATAGTACTGTAAAAATATAAGTACAGTAAGAAGAAAATATGTATTAATTCCAAAATTGCTGTATCTAGGAGAATCTCATCTTCTCCGATGTACAGTGATCTTAAGTGCTGTGTGCATGATGGGTGTAGCTCTTAGCTCTTACATATTAATGAGTGCAGGTGGGCTTGTCCACCCGCAAAAAGCACTTTGAATGTGTAAGAACTTTCACTCTGTTATTTAAAGAAGACCAAACTTAATTTTTTTTTTTGAATTCCTGGACATGGTGTCAAGTCTCAAACTTCTGATAAGTTGGCATTTGTAATGCGTATTAATTCAAGCTGTCTATATTCTTATTCTTTAAGAAGACAGAATCTCTCAGAAAAGCAAGTATTTTGTTTAATTAATGCTGTCTCTGTGAGCTGCAGGGATCTTAGAATGGTCCAGGTTGGTGACTCGTTTCAGTTTTTGCTAATTGTGTATGCTTGAACAGTCTAATTCTTTGAGCTATGATTAAGTTGTCCTGTATGTACTTCAAGAAGTAGCAGTTTCTTTCAATTACATATAAGGTGATTTGTTTAGGGAACTGGTAAATTGAAAAGACATTGTAGACTCATCTATTGATCTATCTATCTTTCTATCTATCTGTGGGTTTCATACATACTGTTAAATGTTCAAAATCCCAAAAGGCATTACATCAACCAAAAAAAAGGTTGAAATAAAAAAAAAGACAACAAGATTGTTGTATAACAAGGACTGGTGTTTTCCGCTTTCCCCACTGTAGTGCAATCTCTGAATTGTTATATATAATTACAGCGGGTGAGGGGGGGGGACCAGTTGGCATAATGGTTAAGGTCTTCTCCTTCCAAGCTAATGGTACAAGATTTGATCCTGACCTCTGGCCAATGCCTGCTTGCAATTTGCATATTTTCCCTGTGTCTCTATGGGATTTTCCCACTTCCAAAAATCATGGTGAGTGTTTCCATCTCAAACTCATTAAAGAATGGAGCTGTGGGCAGCAGTGCATTCTCTACATGATGCCCTATAGGGAAAAGTGTTGTATTAACCAACTGTTTTGGACATCTACTGTGGTGCACAGTATCCTATCCTTTTGATAGGAGAACACAGATCACAGACTGCATGCCATGGCAGGACTAGCCATGCATCAGTGCAAAATATGGATCTAGGTGATTCAGTAATGTTGACCAATGTCACCAAATGGACATGGGCATTTGCCAGTGATAAGTGGGTTGAGGAGCAGGCCTACTCTGATCTATACCAGGAACCCATGCTAAACAGTGGGAGGGGTGCATGTGTACCCCTGTTGACCATTGTGTGCCTGACATGAAGTCCAGCTGTCCTGGGTCAAAAAACAACTTGCCAGCTGGTGTACAGTTGCCCAGCTTGGGTTACCTGGGATAGCTCTGTTGAGTGAAAGCTGGATGTAAAGCCAATCAACCTGCCACACATGAACTAAGAATTGCTATACTCAATGTAGGTTCATGGACAGGACATGGCTTGGAAGTGGATGACATGATAGTAAAGAGGAGGCTGGACATCCTATGTATCAAGGAGACAAGAAGGAAGGACACTACATCAAAGCCACTTAGCTTGGGATCCAGAGTCTACTACTCAGGAGGACAGGCTACAAATGGTGTGGGAATTGTGGTGAGGGAGAAGCTTCAGAAGAAAGTAAGGGATGTCATCAGAATTAGTGAAAGATTCATGTCATTCTAACTTCAGCCTAATGCTAAGCCAGTATTCATAATCTCAGCCTATGTTATATTAGTGAGGAAAAGAGTGCATTAAGATAACACTTGCAAGACTTACTAGATAAAGCAGGACAACTTGAATTGGTGTTGATCATGTGTGACCTAAATGCACATATCAGATCAGACAGAAAAGGCTATGAGGACTGTCTGGGTCCACATGGGTGAGGCAACAGGAGTAAAGAAGCACAGGCCATTCTAGACCTCTATCTGGCAAATGGCTTGAAAGTAGCCAACACATGGTTCAGAAAGATAGACAGTCAGAAGATCACATACAAGAGTGACCAACATGCATCTCAGGTAGACCTATTCCTAGTAAGGAAAGGACAGTGGGGTAGAATCAGTGATTGCAAAGTCATCCCCAGTGAAATAGATGGCCCACAGCATAAACCACTCGTTGCCACAATCAGCTGCAATTGGAGGTCAGAGAAGGCTCCAAGGTGAAGAGAGACCAGGCTGAAGACTTGGAAGTTGACTGGAGAGAAAGCACAATAGTTGAAGGAATTATTCAGAGCTCTAGCACCCCAGGAAGAGGAGGAGGAGGAAATAGGTGGAATTGAAGAAGAATGGCAGCACCTCAAAACAACATGTGTAAGGAATACAGAACAGATATGCAGCCGAGCCAGGTATGGAAAAAAGGTGCATAAGAAAAGCTGGTGGTGGAATGCAGACATCCAGGAAGTTATCAAAAGAAAGAAATTATTCAGGAAAAAAGAAGGGGCAGGCAAGAAGGAATACTGGTTGGATAGCAAAGAGGCTAGGAAAGGAGTTGCAATAACAAAAAACAAGGCACTGGAGGCTCTCTACCAGCTTCTGAAGAGTAAGTCAGTGCATGGCACAAAGAAACTATATCAGGCTGCAAGACAAAGACTAAAAAATGATAAAGTAGATAGTTATTTCACACTCTTCAGATGGGATGCCAGCAACAAACTGCTCACCAGTCCACAAGACATCAAAGCCAGTTGGAAGGAGTTCTTCTAGCAGCTTCTGAATGAAGAAACCCCCACAGAAGCTGTACTACCCAAGACACAGCCTATGAAGAAAGAAGAAGGGGAGCCCACTATAGAAGAATTAAGAAACGCACTAAGGAAAATGAAGACAAGGAAAGCAGCAGGCTCAGAAGAGATCACAGTAGATATGATAAAGGTGCTTGATGAGATAGAGGATAAATGGTTCCTGAGGATACTCATAGCAGTGAGGACAGAAAGGCATATCCTAGATGATTGGAGAATAAGCATACTAGTGTCTGTTCAAGAACAAAGGGACATTCACAACCATTGGCATTACAGAGGACTCAAACGTCTGTCACAGTGCATGAAATTTCTAGATGAAGTGACTTATAAATGAATAAGCAGAGAAGTAGAAAGTAAGATGGGAGATGAGCAGTTCTGATTCAGATCAGGATGCAGCACAACTGACCCAATGTTTGCAGTGAGACAGATAGTTGAGAAGAACAGAGAGGAAAGAGTCCAACTGGGCATTTCTATATTTGGAGAAAGCATATGACAAGGTCCCAAGAAGGATGATTTGGGGAGTCCTTTGGTGGTTTAAAGTTCCAGAAACATTGGTAGAATTAGTACAAACTATGTACAAGGGCTGACTGACTCAAGTACAAGCAGTGTTTGGTCTCACACAGAGGTTCTCAGTGGCAGTTGGCATGTACCAGGGCTCAACTCTAAGCACACGGTTGTTCAAACTGGTGATGGATTACATTAGCAAACAGGTCAGAAGGGACAGATCAAGAAAGCTGCTGTATGCAGATGATGTGGAATTTCAGGCAGACTCTGATTACAAACTTCAGCAAAGGATAAGGGGATGGAATGCAAGACTGAAGGCACATGTAATGAAACTGAGTTTGGATAAGACTGTTGTAGTGCCAGAAGAAGCTGAGAACTAAGACAGAAGGGAAAATAGTGGAACAGGTTAACAGCTTCAAGTAACTGGAGGGGTGTTCGAGGAGAAGGGAAGTCTGAATGAGGAGGTCAAAGCTAAAATCAGAGGGACTGCAGGCAACTGGCACAGAGTGAAGAATGTCAAAGAAAATTAAATGTAAGGTGTGCAAAACAGTGGTATAACCAGGTACTACTGCAAGGTATAGAAACCTGAGCAGTAAAGGCAGAGCAGCTGAAGAAGCTATAGGTGATGGTGATGAAGAGAGTGACATGAGTGGTGGAATGCACACTGTGGGACAGATGAAGAAATGAAGACATGAGAGCAGAAGATGAAGTAGCTCAAATTGCTGAAAAGGTCAAAGGGAACACATTTACTGTGGTTCGATCACAAGTACAAAAAAAGAAGAAGACAGTCTGGTGGAGAAGATTTGGCACAGACAGGAAGAAGGCAAGAGTAAATAAGGGCATCCAGTAAACAGGTGAATATATTACATGAGAGAAGACCTGTGACAGTCAGGCATAAGTGTTGATGAAGGCAGGAGAGTAGCACTAAATATAAAGAGATGGCAATGGTTGATATGACACCCTGACCACATGTAGAAAATGGGAAAAAGGGGGTTGATGATGATGATGATGATGATGATGGTGATGTGGGGGGTGCAGGAAGCTTGCCCTCCCCTGCATAGAATGTATGCCAAGATTTCTCAGTGTGAACTTCAGATGTGGTCAGTATAAGTCCATTCTGCATTTCAGCTGTTCAACATTGTGAATTTATTATATATATATATATGAATACACACACACACACACACACACACACACACACACACACACACACACACACACACACACACACACACACACACACACACGAGGAAACAAACATTGTGTTCTATGCTTATGAGCCCTTTTGTCTGCTCTTCTTGCAAATCCTTGACTCACGTAATAGAAAGGTTCAAATGGAGTGGCCAGAAACAAGAACTTATTTTGTCTACATCCCATGCTGACCACATCTTTCAACCCTCTCCTAGTACTCCATTAACCCATTTATTCTTCTTCAGAGCAAGAGCTAGCCCACTTGTTCCCCATGTATAGTAACAGCTCTGTGACCCATTCAGTCTTGGTTGGTGCGAACATTCATATCTGCATTCATCTCCCATCAGAAATTAGAGCTTGGCATCAGGAGTGGGCCATCATGTGCTCAATGTTGGTCTTTACCATTCAGCTGTAACTCTCTGAAATCTGACTTCCTCAGTCACTGCTTCCAGGAGAGATACATGCATGCTCATATGGCTAGTTCCTTCCCCTGATGTGCAGTGCTATTGTCACCCCAACAAATGGTGCTGCATGCTAGACACTTTTATTCCTGGTGGTATCAGCACTGCAGCAAAAGAGGTCACTTCCCACCACCTGGTATTGGTAAAATTGCTTTTTTCCACTTTCTGCCTCCCATCCACATGGCTCCTCCAGCACCCATGCTGCTAACAAAGCTGAGGTCGTATAGGTCATGCTCAAAGGTTTTATTTTTCTTTCCTACTTTTTTTGGGGAGATACTGTGTAAAAAACTTTTTCTAATGGTCCATTCACTTACTTTTGTTTCCCTTCCCATTTCAGATTGCTAATTCTGGACACTAACTGTTTAACTAAGTTTCATAATCCCCCACATAGTTAAGTAAGGAAAACTAAGTTGCATTTAGTTATATATTTCTTATCAAATGAAATGAGATGCTGCTAACTTTAGGTTCTAACAAGTTGTAGTTGACCCCCAACTCCTTAAGGGTACCCATTCCTTGCTTAGCACATTGTCCAGACTGTGAAAACAGTAAAAACAATACTAATTCACATAAACTTGCAAGGCCCTCACTTTTTGTCAGCTTGAACAAGTAATCAGAGTGTGGCTTGTGACTGCACTTCAGAACTGCATGACATTATCCATTCCTCTACTGTCCTATAGTCCATTTCAGACAGAAAAGTGATGTAGGACTCTGAATCTGAGCATATTTTTAGAAAATTATTTGCGTGGATTCAGCAAACTTCTGTGGAAGAAAAGGTTATTCTTGCATGGAAGGGACCATTCCCATGCAACACGGCAGAGTGCCATACATATTCATGAAGGCATGCTGTAATATGGACATGGTTCTGTGTATGAGTGCAGGGGGTGTGTCTGAGAGCAGTGCTCTCACAATAGACATGCCCCCTGCACTCCAGAATTGCCATATGGCAATTTAAATAGAGTGAGATCCCTCATTACACCTCTCAACCGATCAGAGTAAGAAATCTGGGCAAAGCCTTAAGGGACAATTACCACTACAAACTTAGAAAGTTGATAGAATAACAGGTTTAGCATTAGCATGAATTTTCTGAAGGGTATGAAGTATATAACGCACACCTCACAACCCATTAGAGTAAGAAATATGGACAAAGCCATAAGGGACAACTCCGAAATGTTGCCATTACAAACTTATAGAAAGTTGATAGAATAACAGGTTTAGCATTGGCATGACTATTCTGAAGGGTACAAAGTAAAAAACACGACAAATAAATATTTTTTTTCACATCTGCAATAAAGTTTAGGCATAGCTGTACAGGTGTGCCCATTGCTTAGCTATGTTTAGCCCAGCTGAAACAGCAAAATAAGTGAAATAGCAATAGACATCCAACATAAACAGTACTGCAATAGTGTAGTGGTTAGAGTGTATGCTTTGCATGTAGTCATTCATGGTTTAAGCCTTACCAAAGCCATTTCCATTTTGTATGTGAAATCATTACAATTTTAATTTATTTGTATATTTATGTAGGAAACATCTTATATTTCTCAACAAGAGTGCCCCATACAGTATAGTCACACAAGAATAAATGTAATGAAAGCACATTGGAGGATGTCAGGGAAGGTAAACAAATGTATAATATGATGAATCGATCCCATACAGATGGTAGTCCAATAAAATAAAACATAAGCAATACTAAGCATTGCACAGCTATGCTGACTGGGTGTAAGCATTGGGTAAATATGAATGCTAAGCAATGAGTAGCCCAGCTAAGGGGATTTGCCCATTGGTAAGCAGTGCTAAACCTTCCCCTTTAAGTGCTGCTAACCTTAGCTAAGCAGGTTTTCCTGTAGCTTATCATAGGTCAACATATTAAAAACCATCCAGTCATAGCAAAGGGTGGGAAATTGGCCGTATTAAACCTCACAGGTGAGAATACAGCTCATAACTGCTTGCAGTTCCCCACTGTAGGCAGTTTGGCAGGTGTTGGAGAGGGCATACACTTTCGGGTGCAGTACTGGGGCATACAGGAGTCCAAGGTCATGGTGAGACTCCTTGTAAAAAAACATGACGTGAGACTGCTGCAGGCCCAGTACCAGGGCTCCCAATCCAAAGCGGAAGCCTGGGAAAGTCTCACCCATGATATCACCAGTGCCACTGGTATCCCGTGGACTGGTGAGCAGGTCCAACACCACTATGCTGACTTGAAGCAGAGGAAGAGGGAGCTATTGGAACAGTGGGTCCAAGAAGCAAGACAGAGGGGTGATGTCCCAGCAGTGTGTAAGTGTTCATATCAATAACTGTTTACCAAAGTCCAGCCTGTGTATGTGATGGATAGGTATGCATAAGTGTTTCTCTATTTTCATTACAGCTCCAGCTGAGTGGGTAGCGAACCAGGAAGCCCATGCCAGTAGGTTGCAAATGCTGCATCGCGTGGCTGGTGAATATCACTCGAGCTTGTACTATACATACCAAATAAATATAAAGGAGTAGAATGTCACCTGGCATTATTAAAACTGGGTATGGTTTAAACTGAATAAAGCAGACAGTATTACAGTAATAGTCTCTTTCTATGCAACCTATCTCCCCAAATATACCGACTATCCTTCTCCAACATCCCAGTCTCACCTTAAAAAAAAAAAGGTCAATCAAACAAAAAAAATTTCGCCCCATACATTGCTGTCCGTTTTGCACACGTGTCCACTGGATGCATATAATCTGTTCAAATTGGCTTCACAACACATTATTGTTGTCCTCACCCCTCTCTCAGGGGTTTGTGTCCAAATATACCTCCAAATTCAGTATATATGCACAGCTGTTGCTGTAGAAAAAAATGGACAGCTATAGACCTTCCCTACACTCGTCCTGCACATCCCTAGTTACTATTGTCTTTCCCTCTGAGTGCCCCCTTTTTCACCACTTTCCCATCATTCCTTTGTCTTTCTTTTAAAGAAATTAATATGAGGGTAAGCAGAAGTAAGCTGTTTTAAGCAGTAGTAAGCGGGATTATGCCTGTTTGTGCAGGGCTAAGCAATGCCTACACAGATTAAACTAATTTAAAGCTAACTGTTTATAAACATATTTAACTGGAAGATAGCATTGCTTACTGCCACGCAAACCCATTTACAACTGCTTAAAAGTGCCTTAATAACTCTGTATCCAGAAGCTCTTGTTCTGCGCAGCAACAAAATCATATATATATATATATATATATATATATATATCTATATATATATATATATATATATATATATATATATATATATATATATATATATATATATATGTATATATATATATATATATATATATATATATATATATATATATGTCTATATTCATATATGTATATATATATATATATATATATATATATATATATATATATATATATATATATGTATATGTGTGTATATATATATATATATATATATATATATATATATATATATATATATATATATGTGTGTGTGTGTGTATATCAGGGGCGGCTCATGCTATAGGACTGCAGGACTGCAGCCCTCCCACCTCTGTAGAAAAACAAAAAAGTAATAATTAAAATAAACATAAACATATTAAACAAAAAAAAGAAAACTTAAAATTACGAGTCCCAGACACTCCGCACACATGCACTGGACTCACAAACACAACTCCAGACTGTTTTGAAAGCAGTCTGGATAGGGGGAAAGGCAGAGATGCCCTACAGATGCCTGGAAGTCTGAGTGGTGATGACTGCTCAGAACAGAGGAACATCAGACTGCATCATCTGCAGTCTGAACCACTGAAGAGATGAGTTTTCTGCAGCTGGACCAATTAGGCTCTTGCAGGTGGGACTTTACTGTGTGTGCACGGGACTTTTGAGTGTTTGCAGTACTTCTGGTTCGTGGAGCTAATGGGAGCTTTCACATGAAGACTGTAGTTTGTTAGAGTGTGCACTGTACTGATTGGACTTACTTTTAAATGGAGACTGTACGTATGGGTTCATGGAGCTTTTGGCATGGCACAGCACTAATGGGACATATGTTTGAATGGATTCAAGGAGCTTTGGAGTGTGCAAATTTATTTATATATGTAAGTGTGTTGACTGGGATTCACAGAGCTTTGGAGGTGTGTGCGTGTGTGTAATGCCCCAGTTGCTACATGGGGGTGGGTAGAGAATAAGACTTGAACCCTGTACCTTGGGCCCAAGTGGCAAGAGCCTGAATTCCCAACCCAGCACCATTTGTAAAATCTGTGTTTTTTGTATTTTGTTTCTTAACACAGCCCGTAGTGCAGTGGTGCAGTGGTAGCATTGTTGCCTGACAGCTACAGGTTGTCTGGTTTGATTCTTGGCTGAGATGCCTTCTATGTGGAGTCTGAATGTCCTCCATGTGTTTGTGTGGGTTTGTTCTGGTGTCCTCCCATCTTACAAAGACATGTGTCTGGAATGTTTCTTCCTGTGCCTCTGCCAAAAATTGGCTTTTGTTCTAAGTCAGACTTTCCTGGTTAACAAACGTTAAATAAATACAAATGACAAGCATTGGAATTTCAGACTTCATGTTCTTCAAAAAGTACATGGCAACACAAAACCTATTATTATAGCAAGTTTCAAAGTTTATAAGATGGATATTTGAAATTTGTCCCTATTTTTGGGACTGTATTCCCCCATTATTGGCTTCGTCCAGGTTGTTTGTGCCAAGGTTGAGATAATTGAACTCCCTGAATATGTTTGGGGGCAGTATTCCCCCATTACTGGCTTTGTCTACATGTTTTTGCTAAGAGGTGGAGAATTATGGTGAAAACTTAATTCACTGAATATGTTTGGGGGCTTTATTCCCATTATTGGCTTTGTTCAGGTGTTTTGTCCTAAGATGTTGACAGCTATGGTGAGAACTGAATTCATTAAATGGTAGCCATTTAAGTTTCAGTCTTCCTTTCTTTCAGAAAACAGATGATTTGGCATAGTGGTATGTTGCTCTGACTGATTTGCACAGGATCCTGGGTTCAATACTTGGCAGTGAAATGTATGGTTTTAATACAGCATTTTATTCTACCAACTTTCCAACATTATACAAGCAATGTTTAAAATGTGTCCCTGTTTTTTGGTCTTTTGCCCCCCCCCCCCCAAATTTTGGCTTTTTCCAGATTTCTTGTGCTGCAAAGTTCAGAGATACAGCTGAGTGCCAAGTATATTTTACAAGAAGCTGAGAGCTGCAGGGGAACAAAAGCTTAGTGATGCTTATGCTTAATCTGCTTGCATTGTTAATAGCACAACAGGTAGTGCATTTGTTTTTGATGCAGAAGGCTGTGGGTTCTACTCCCACAGTAGGCAGATGCATTGCTGATACTGTACTGTATTGTAAAGGGGGTGGATGCTGCAGTCCTTTTTGGTGAAGATACCTAGTAACTATGAACCTGTTATCAGTTTGCCATCCATTCCCTATTGCAATATTACTAGCTTATCATTTTTTTAATGCAGCATAAGCAATTTATTCCTCAAGGGCAACAGACACTTTATTTGTAGATGAAACAATGAAATATAAAGTTGTTTGCTAGCAGCAAACTCTTCATTAGTTACAGATTTATTTAATGTGTAATTATTTAGATTACTTTTATTTCTTCAGATATTGTGCATATTTACTGATACTGGTGGACTGTAGAAGTTTGAGTAGACTTTTATGATAGAAATGTTCTGAATTGGGCAGTTTTGTCATTAATGGTGCATGCATTTTGTTTCACTGTTTACTGGAAAAATGTTCAAAACAAATTTAAAATGTCCTCTACAACTGTACTATATTGTTCAAGGAATATAATTTAATACAATCAGAAAGGTATATCAAAGACCATGTGTATGTTTTGCGTGCAAGGGGCCTATGATCCAAACACAGCCCAAAGTTAATCTTTATCTGCCACTGGCAAAATACATTTTCTTTGAATGTGGGTTTCAATGCTGTTTCAATGAATGTGAATTTCAAGGGCAGAGAAGTTTTAATGCTACGTCTGTTTACATTGTGAGATTGCATTGCTTAGCTTAGCAGATGTCTTAGTGTTTGTGTTGTAAAATGGAAAATAAAACTTTCAAATGAAGTAAAAATCATCGTAGAAGTAAAGCAGTATGTACATTAATGTTTATGGTAAATGGGGGGGAATGGCTGCATTGGAATGGCTGCAGGGTGGAGGCTCCATTCGACCATGATTTTGTGAGGGGGAAGGGCGGCAAACTCAGACAGCCCCAGCTGAACTATAACTCTCAACTGTCCAGATTTTCATAGAATTAATAGATTTTTGCCTCTTATTTTTGGTTTGTGCCTCATAAAATGTGTGGTTTTCTGCCAAATAATTTAGGAATTAAGTCACTAAATAATGACAGACACTGAGTTTCAGACGTCATAACCTTCAGAAAAATGCATGCTAAAGCAAGACCTGTTATTCTATTACCTCTGTTAACTGTCTCAGTTTATACAACAATTTTTAGTACTGTTTATATGTTCCCCCAGTGTATTTGGCCTTGTCCAGATTTCCTGCATTAACAGGTTGAGAGGTACATGCAAATAAATTGCTTTAAAGAATTAGGCATATCCAAACCTCTCAACTGTCCCCGATTTTGGCACAAAATGTTGCTCTTTCCCTAATAATCCCACCGCAAAATGACAATTTTTGCAGAAAACTTGGAGGGTTTACAATTAAGAAATAACTGTAATAATCAGAGTTATAGATTACTTTTATTTTAGAAATGCATGTAGATTCTTTTATTTTGTCAGCTGCTCAAGTTAGCAATACTAATATACAAAAGTGTCCCTTCTTTGACAGGTTCCCAGCTGTATTGTGTGCTTAGTTTATATTTTTGCATCACATTTTTGGTCCATTTTTCATAAAATTGTGTTTTTTTGGAAAATTAGTGGCAAATCATTAAAGACTGAAGTTAAAAAAATAATGACAGACATTTGAGTTTCAGATTTCATACCCTTCAGAAAATTCATACTAATGCAATACCTACTTTTCTATTATCTTTCTAAGTTTATAAGAGCAATATTTAAAAATTGTCCTGATTTTTGGGCCTTTGTCCCACTTCTGTGTATGGCTTTGTCCAGATTTCTTGCTCTGAGGTTGAGAGGTATGACAAATGTGTCAGGGCCATCACAGTCAGCCAGAGACATTTCAAATTGGGACATGCTTGTTGCACTCCACTCCCCCATGTAGTGTGACACAGGGTGTGTCCAAGCAAGGCAAGGAGCAGTTATGCAGTGTAAATGTGCAGATTATTCCCCCATTCAAGGTAGACACAAGTATTACTTTTATTCTGTCCTTGATTTTGCAGAATGTTCTGGTTTCTGTCCTATTTTTATACTGTTGATTTATGCTTATTATTACTCAAAAAGTGCCTGTTGCTCTGTGTTTAAGTAGCAATGCTTTAATGACCATCAGGTAAGCTTGCCTGAGATTGTGAGATGCAAGTAAGCTTTAATAAGCATACTGTTAAAGAATTGCCAACATAGAAAGCCTTTCTGTTGCTGCCATGCAGAGAATACTTGCATAAATAGATAATGTATAAGCCTTGGGTATTGAAAAGCATATGACAGTATTTGTAATAAAGGACAGGATTACATTATTTTAAGAAGCTCATTACATTTGTTGGAGACTTGCAGGCATCTTTGCAGGCTTTACCTGTAAACCAAACAGAATGCCAATCTATCATGTGTGGTCCATTACCTGTACAATAATCCTTTAAGCAATGTATCTTGAGCTTATTTCTTGTTTGCTTTTCATTTTTTACTTTGATCATGTTTTCCCCATGAAACAAGTAGAATGTTGTTGTCAGGAAGCAGGTCTTTTTTGGATAAGAAACATTTTTACAAGTGGGGGTATCACAGAGATTGCCACTTTCAGCATGTTACTTGGTACATTAATAAAGATGAATATAAATTATAATTAGAACTGCAGTGCAATAATAAAGCTGAATATAAATTATAATTAGAACTGCAGTGCAAGGAGAAGTGGTTTAAGTTGAGTGCTGCTTGTTTTTCTTATACTTGATTTTGACTGGCATTCCAGTAATGTATTTAAAAAGTAATTTATTTTTTCATGCCTCACAACCTTTTTGTTTCCATCTAGATATTAAGTAAGCTGTCATGCAGCCAATGCATTGAAATATTATTTTTTTGCACACTTCATTTTGTCTTGATTGGACTCGAGTAATGATGGTTTGGCACCCAGGGCAATGTATTTAATTAAATTTACAGTTTTTGTGGTTTTGACTATAGCTCCTCCCCTTTCTAGTTGGCTGCACCCCCTCCCATTGACCCAACCCATTCAGCTGTCTCCTGCTGCCCCCCTTTGATTTGAAGTCACCAGCCGCCACTTGTGTAGCTATATAGAGCTAGAGATATGTATATATATATATATATATAAATATATATATATATATATATATATATATATATGTGTGTGTCTGTGTGTGTGTGTGTGTGTGTGTGTGTATATATATATATATATATATATATATATATATATATGTGTATAGAGACAGAGAGCTAGTTGGCTGCACCCCTTCCCATTGACCCAACCCATTCAGCTGTCTCCTGCTGCCCCCCTTTGATTTGAAGTCACCAGCCGCCACTGGTGTTGATATATATAGAGCTAGAGATATGTATATAAATATATATATATATATATATATATATATATATATATATATATATATATATATATATATATATATATATATATATATATATATATATATATATATATATATATATATATATATATATATATATATATATATATATATGCATACAGGTCCCAAAACGCCCATACAAACGTGTTGCTAATAGACCACCCACAACAGGGGAAGCATGCACAGTTGGATACAAAAGCAGCCATGATACTCACATCTGCCCCCCCCCCAGTCCAAGTAAATAAGTGAAAAGTACACTGCTACAAAATCATGATAGGCTATACACAATGGCCAGGCATACAACAACCTATTAGCAAAACAAATAAAATTTCTGAACATAGCAAAGAAAATTATAACCAGCCAGTAATTCACATGTGTTTATTATACTCTGATGTCTTGGCCAAAGCCTTCAAGGAGTAAACATTACCAGAAGTACATGCCTTAATCACAAGAAACAATTAACACCTAATTACATAATTGAATACACAGCCTCCAATTAAACTTGTCATTTAACCCCCTAAGGGATAAAGTATCACAGTTAATATTTATACAATGAGTCTGTACATAGCAATTGACCTTTTATGAATGTTTCATCACACTGTGGAACAGACATTTTCAGAAACAGTACCTTGATACCCCCTACTGTCCACATGGTGACATTTATTCAAATGTATAACTATAGAACTGACATATTTCTTATCAGTAATCTGTCTGACATGTTCTAACAGCCTAGTTTAAAACATGTGTTACTGTCTCCCACATAAAATATGCTGCAAGGCCATTGAAGAGCATTCTCTATACGCCAACCTCTTTAATGTACAGATGACAACATGGCTTTCAGCCTTTCCCCTCAGCAGGGATTACAGTACTAAATAATGATGGACCAGTATGCCTATCCACCTACTACTGTATGACATCTGTACAAAGCCTGACATAATTGTTGGACAGAAGCTCAAATACACAGCCATACATGAAATATTGAGAAAGTTGCAGGTGTTACAGGATTTGTTGTCACATATCTTTTCTGAGGGATATAAAGTCAGAAAAACAAATGGATGTTACCATCTACATAATGCAATCACCAGAGTATGCTACTGAATTGCCAAGGACACCACCTGTCTGGGGAACAGCCCATACATAACAGGCTAACCTGTGGCCATTATGTGGATGGCCCTATGATTGAGAGCTATGCAGAGACAGAACTTTGTCAGACTGAATATCATGCAGAAGTAGCATGTGGAGACAACCCCTGTTAAACTAGCAGTATTCCAAACATATAACAGTAATACTCACATTCTGCCTCTAAGTCTTGAACCTTCCTCGCCATTTAGTTGGCTTGTCTACACAAGAATTTTTGTAAGAGGTAGTAGCTCACACAACTTCAGGTTGTCTTCCTCACAAGTAAAGGAAAGGGCCAATGCCCACATGGAGCACTTATTTATAGGAGTGTGTTGCCATGACATTGGCTATTGGAAGATACACAGCTGCTTGCATGTAATTAGCAAGTGGAGAACCCCAATGGGTGCACAGGCCATCCCCTGGTCATGAGCATCTCCTGAAAAAGCCATGCTGCCACCTATTCAAACCAGCTCTATCCTTGTAGTGCACAGAGAGAGAGAGAGAGAGAGAGATAACAAATGAAACATAAAGTGAAAAAGATAAGAAAGAAAAAAGGTAAGTGGAACATGTAAGCAAGTAACTGAATGTAATTCCTGGTCTGTAATAATGGGAAATATGATTTAAAGGAATATATGTCCCAACAAGATGAGCCACAGTGGTACAGCAGTAGCATTGTTACCTCACAGCAAGAGGTTCTCTTGTTTGATTCTCGACTGGAGTGCCTTCTGTGTGGAGTCTGCATGTCCTCCCAGTGGTCGAGTGGCCTGCGAAAGACATGCGTGAATTCGCATGCCTTCGCTGAAGGTTGAGCATTGGGCTGGCAACTCGGCACCATAAAAAAATCTACTTCCAATCATTAGTGGACCAGAGTTCCCTGGTGGCAACCCCTAACCGGGAAAAACCAAAAAGACTAACAACAACAACATATGTCCCAATAAGACATGCTGTACTAATGTCCTGCTAAACAGCTGCTATGGCCATAGCATCTGACCCTCTCTGCAGTGGGAGATATCACAGTCATACCTCTCAACTGTACAGATTTTCACAGAATGTTCACATTTTACCATCATGTATTTTTGTCTGTTCCTCCTGAGATCTGTACTTTTCTGGCAAATAGCTGAGGATTGAAGTCTTCAGGTAATGACAAACACTTGTGTTTAAGACTTCACATCCTTAATAATATTTACCGTAATGCTAAATGTATCATTCTATGATCTTCCTATGTTTGTAACAGGAACATTTAAAGTCTGTTCCTATTTATCCCCCCATCATTTTAGGCATTTTCTAGATGTGATGCTCTGAGAGGTTGTGAGGAGGGGTCACAGCTCAGGAGCCTGACTCATCCTGGGAAACGACAGCTCATATATGACAACCGCAAGGGTGTCTGTCAAAAAGTTGTGACTGTGCCACTGCTAGGCTAGTTAATGGGATGTTTTTCATATCCATTTTACCTGTGATTATGAGTATGATACATGTTTGCTTTGTAAAGCTAAGAGACCTATAGAGGGCATGTGCATAGTAAAGTAATGTTGCAGATATATGTGTTGAACTGCATGTGATATATTGAATTAATAATATTTAGCTGTACAGTGTTCTGCTGGACAATCAGCACATTTGTGAATGACATCTGTAGTCACATACACATATACCTGTGTTACGTCAGCCAAACCACTGGCAGGTCTGTGAGCAATGACACTGTAACATAATAGCCTACTTATGAGTGTTGGACATCGTCCAGGTTATCACAGTGATATCAAACCCTAATGTGCAATCAACATACTAATATATGGTGCAGCTATATTAATACAGTATCAATAACAATGTTGCCTATGACACCCATTTATGTGTGCCATTGTCCAGACGTACTGCTATAACAGGTTGAGAAGTATGATTGAGCAGCAGGACTGTGAATACAGTGTGCCATACTAACATACAACAGAAATGCATCCCAGGTATCCTCTGCGCACATGTATGCATGCTTATGTTCAGCTGGGAGGCACAAAACTAAATCACATGGGTTTCAAGCATTCAGGTACATAAGCTGTGCATGTTGCACATGTGTGTAATAGTGTCAGTGCATACAACAGACAGAAATGTGTACAGCTACTGGTTGTTGCAGTGCTGTGACACTGATATGGGTACAAGAGTAGGCATGATATTCAGCTATTAATCAGAGAAGTGTCCACCTGTGTTATGACCCTCTGTCCATGCCTACCACTACCAGCTATATCCGCAGTTATATGCAGGGGATATCACAAATGTACATGCCTCTGTTAGAATGCCAGGTATGTGTGCTGTATGACAATAAGACCACAGGAGATCATTTCATAATGTTTCTCTTCTTTATGCAACCTCTAACCTGTACAATTCCATTGAAATACAATCAAAGGTGTTTCTAGGAGGGTGACCAACTATTGCCAAGTGAAGTTGTGCCATGATGTTAGAGTCCAGACCAAGATGGATGAATCCTGTAACCATCTCAAGAGGTGCATACACAACATATCAGTTTAAGGGTGTGCACACTCATTCAACTGGCTTATTGTACTGGGTATTATTTCTATATTTTTTCACAGACCCGATTGTTATGTTTTCAATTGAATTGTACAGGCTATAGGTTACACTACAGGTGGGAATTGTTATGAAATGAGTTATTGTGGTGTCATGTTCCAATTGCACAAATACCAGGCAGTGTATCAGGGGTGTGTACCCTTTATATTCATTGTAGCTGTATGGACACAGCAGTACCTGACCTGTTTATCCAGTCTCCACCAAGTTAGAGTAATCCCCTTTGGTGGACAGTAGCAATACACAAACCACATAATAGGTTGCTACATTGGCTGTATAGGGACACATAAGTGCAGGAAACAACTTTGAAGCAAGTCCACCTATATCTGAACAAGCATGTAAGTTCACAGGTGACTTCCTGTAAGACTGACTATGACTATGAATCATACATATCCACACCACCAAGGACAGCTGCAATCATGTCTCCACATATGTTCTAAGTCTCAGATGAAACAACACAATTCACCTTGTACTGGGAGTAAAGAACACCTCATACACACACATGCAATGGATATAGACAACCTGCATCACACAGGTTAGGTAGGAACATTGCCACCCTGTCCACCACAGTTGTACAGGTAGATATGCACATCAACCACACTCCTCACCTCAGCAATGACGAGCATGTATATATTGCCTACTGATGGCAACAACAGCATATCTCCATGGGGCATAATAAAATCAGTGTTTTCCTCCTACATGAACTCAGGCATGTGCTCAGAGCTCCATCACACACCACAGTCAAACACAGAACTTCCACCAACCACACACTATCGACATGGAAGATGCCCACTGTCAACCTTTTACACAGAAATGAATGGAGGATAGAGGATTATGGAATCAAGTGTCCAACATTTGGGGAATAAGATAGCTCATGGACAGGTGTGTACTGCAAGCTGCTATAACCATGATAGCTTGGAGGGTTTTGGTATAGCGTGGACTATTTGCAAGTAATATCCATTGTTGATGTGCATTTTGACAACCGTATGAGGTCCTGTGACCTTTTTCCTGTTTATGTCTTCCAGGCAACATGCGGAGTGCTCTTCTACCAGCATTCTCTGTTTGTGAAACAGACATCATCACCCAATATGTGATTGGACATTATGCCCTGTCATTTGGACTGATATCAGAAGATGTGCAGGAGTTGACTGTCGTGTGGAACAGTGTGGTCCACAGGGTAAATGATGCCGGCCTGCACAGCAGAACTTATGAGCATGTGCAGCATCAGGCCACCTACCTTAATGCCATGCCTTTCAATGGGCTGCTGCTGTAGCCAGGGATCAGCTAGCCACAAGTGGGGGCCCAGCCATCCAGTCCCCACTGACACCCACCAAGGAGCTTCTCACCACACTTGGGCCACACGCCAAACGCACAAGCCATGATGCTGATGGAAGCATTATGGAGGTGGGTTGCACACACACACACACACACACACACACACACACACACACACACACACACACACACACACTGGATGAGTAGCGTGCAGGTAAGGGCCCAGTGGGGATTAGTACACTAAGGTACAGACATACATGCATCTGTATTGTATCTACATGCATGTGTCAGGTCCGATTGCAGTTGTGGATGGAGTTTTCAAATGCACAGAGGTGCACATCTATGGTGAGGACAGGACATTGTCTATTATTGCAGTTAGTACTGTAGATGAGCAGACATTCTGCATTCATCCTGTACCAAGGCCACATGTGCATCTGCTGACAAATAACTCCCTCTCACAACTACCTAGGTCCCTCTGGTCTGCATATGGGACAGCAGCTTGAAGCTGGTGTGTATGACATTGTTCTGTTGTTGCCTGGCAATATCCCAGGCATGTGAAGCACATGCAATTTACCATGTACACAATTATCAGTAATAGCTATATTGCTTTATGTAATAGCTATATTGCTTGTTGTGCATGTTCACTTGTGCTGGGGTTAACTGAATTGCATCACAGTGATCATCACTGATGCCTATCTGATGTGAATTCAACATTCCTGTAGCATACCTCACAATGTGTCAGTGCCAAGACATCTGGACAGAAGCCAGCAAATTGTGCTGGACAAACGTCCTAAGGTAGGGTCATGTGTGACACATTACTGTTTTACAGTGGATATAAATTGTGTACACACCCCTCTTAAGATGTAATTTATTCCTGTTACATATTAATTAGGGCCACTGTATGACAGTCCACACCTCTTCCAGCCTTTAATGTGACCCATAACAGGTACAGTTCACTTGTAAAACCAGGCATCTGGACTCATGTATTTCACCTACAAGGCTGGCCACCTGTGAGGGCAGCAGACATCCTATCAGCATGATGTTTCAGTCAGGTATGATACCTCATGCTGCCGTATGTGTCAGTACACTAACTGCGGCCTATTTGGCTATAACATCACATACATGGGCATTGTTAAGGCACACAGACCACTTCTGACCATGTATAGTTTTCAAACATATGGATATTCCAGACACATCTGTACAGAGGACTGTACAATGGTTTAGCCTGCTGCATGTGAGGCATATGCTACCACACTATATAAGGTAATTGCAGCGGGAGGTGGTCACCAGCTATGTATGGTATACACATCAAAATGGTAAAAGCCACACAAGATATGATCCTCACACACACACACACACACACACACACACACACACACACACACACACACACACACACACACACACAACAGTTGCCAGCATTATGATTAGAAAGCCTTCCTCTCTAGGTATTTCTACTATAATGCTATACAGTTATGAGACACACCACAGAGCTTATACATTTCAAGCTCTTCTAAAAGTACTTCTAAGGTGGATGACATCAACAGATCTCCTAAATTGGAGGTAAGGGAAGTGTAAAGGGTAGTACACAAGTCAAAATGGTATGAGCCAGACCATATATGATTCACACACACACACTTGCCAGTATTGGGATTAGAACTCCTGCCTATCCAGGTATTCCTACTATAGTGCTATGCAGTTATATGTGCCACCACAGAGCTTATACATTTCCACCTCTTCCAAAGGTACTTCTAAAGTGGATGACATCAACAGGTCTGCTAAATTGGAGTGAAGGGAAGTGTAAAGAGGAGTACACAGGTCAAAAATGGTATGAGCCAGACAATATATGACTCACACACATACACTTGCCAGTATTGGGATTAGAACTCCTGCCTCTCTAGGTATTCCTACTATAATGCTATACAATTATGAAAAACGCCACCACAGAGCTTATACTTTTCCACCTCTTCCAAAGGTACTTCTAAGGTGGATGATATCAACAGGTCTACTAAATTGGAGTGATGGGAAGTGTAAAGGGGAGTACAGAGGTCAGAAATGGTATGAGCCAGACAATACATGACTCACACACACATAAATATACTTGCCGGTATTGGGATTAGATCTCCTGCCTCTCTAAGTATTTCTACTAAAATGCTATACAATTATGAGATGCGCCACAGAGCTTATACATTTTCACTTCTTCCAAAGGTACTTATAGGGTGGATGACATTAACAGATCTACGAAATTGGAGTGAAGGGAAGTGTAAAGGGTAATACACAGGTCAAAAATGGTATGAGCCAGACAGTACATGATTCACACACGCATACATACACATACTTGCCAGTATTGGGATTAGAACTCCTGCCTATCTAGGCATTCCTACTATAGAGCTACACAGTTCGCAGACACACCACAGAGCTTACACATTTTCACCTCTTCCAAGGGTACTTCTAAGGTGGATGACATCAACAGGTCTACAAAATTGGAATGAATGGAAGTGTAAAGGGTAGTGCAAAGGTCATAAATGGTATGAACCAGGCAGTACATGATTCACACACACACACACACACACACACACACACACACACACACACACACACACACACACACACACACACACACACACAAATACACATACACAAACACATACACACACTTGCCAGCATTGGGATTAGACCTCCTGCTATCTAGGTATGTCTACTATAGTGTTATTCAGTTACCACATATGCAACAGAGCTTACTGAACTTTCCCATGGCCAAAGCTGCTGATAACTGCACATCTGTGGTAAAGTATTACAGGTGGTAGACAGTGGGCCTTTTGTTTCACCCATACATCATGCTAGCTCTTTCTGTCTTGCACTTCAGCTAGCATTATGGCTTGGCACTTCACCAGGTTATTGTATCAAGAAGTGTGGCACACCTGGGAGCTATCAGCAATACTTGTTCATCACAGACGTAGCTCCAGTTCTTACTAGTTATGTCCAACCCTCCTGGGATGTTTGAAGGTAGTTATCTGTACTTTCACCCATTAACCTAGTGCACTTGTCCATTCTGGGGCACTGTTGCAGCTACCTTATGTATACAGACAACCCTCCACTCTAAACTCCAAACACTCAGACCTGTGAGGGTTACCCATATATCACCCAATGTGGACATATGTGCTCTCCAGCAAAGACTGGACTAGGAGGTCAAGAGGATAAGATCAACACATGCACCACACCTTGTGGAAAACATAACTCACCATGGCACCCACTTTGACAGCCATGGCATACAGTGAAAAGCCACACACCCACCTTCCCAGTGGCACTCAATGTACATTAACCCAAGCAGCACAGAGCAGCAAGGCAGACACCCACTCAGACACCATGACATGGCACATGCCAAGGGGCACATATTTAACCTACACAGTGTGCCCCCAACCTAAACTCCTAAGGCTCACCACCTTGCGCAATACAGTGATCATGGAAACTCAATACTGAGGCACACACATCCCACTCACTAAGTTGAATATGGAGCAGGTAACAGCCAAATATCTTATCACATGCCAGAATCTAACACATGACACAGCCAGTCATGTCACTCCACAACAACTTCGAGTATGTGGTTGAACTCTCTGATTATGTAGTCCAGGCAAGTGTGACAGTAGCCCTGGGCAGTGTACCGCTGTCACCTAGAATGATGCTGCGGTACTATCAACAGATGAATAACTGCAACATTGGCTTAGGTGTTATGTGTCATTCTCAGGGTATTCAGAACCTCTCTGCTTGGGTTGACACGATTGACAAAATGAAATGAATTGTAATGGATGTCCTACATCTGTCACTGCTGGGTTGCCAGTTACTGGCTAAGTGTCTTGCCATCCCTATGGTGCCTTATTAAGCAGTGTTCCTAGTGTTATTACCACCATAACAGCGACACATGTATGCAATCTGAGGGTCATGCTGCTCAACAGTGGACATCTAACTGTCAGAAGGCAGTCACTCATAGCAGTCAGAGTGGAGGGCATGTCTGCTGTAATGGAGAGGTTGTTCACAGCAGCAGACAGCAGAACTGCAGTATCAGGCTATGACGCATTCCATAGCTGTCGTCCCCCAAACATGGACCACACCACACCTCCACAGGTGGTGCTTTCTCCATATTCATTATGGAACGGAACACCTCCAGACTAGTATCCCATCATAATGCATTGGAAATACTTCCGGTACAACTGCCTTGGGGTAATATTGAATTCTAGACCATAGGCTGCTATGGGTCCACATCTATGTCCCTAGAATGTCAATGCACATTTCTCAATACCCTGCCATCTATGATGGTCCAATGAAACACTGACATAGTACAAGTCTTCAACTACCCCTCCATCACCTGGGGAATGTAGCCAAGCACCAGTACAGTGGCCCAACACTTCTGGGTTTCACCATTTCCAATGTTCTAGACCAGCTCATACTAACCCCTGGTAGAGCCAACAGAACCCAGAGACTGTCCTCCAAACACTGGGAGACAATGTGATGGTCCCCTGCCATTACTAAAGTGTATATCAGAAATTGGACACTCTTGCAGGGAAAGGTGGTGTTCCATGACTGTTGAACTCCCTTATTAGCCTCAAACACAACTTTGGATCCCTCATGGGATCCCCGACAGGCATCTATGGCAGCAGAGATGCAGCAGACACTGACAGTCACAACAGCCTTTGATAGTTACATCAGCAACCTTCACACCATTAAACATAAGTGCTGTGAGTTACTGCACAATGCTAATACCTATCCTGAAACAACAGATATTGGCCACAGTCTTGGCAACAGATTTAGGGCCAGCTTTACCCATCTCTCCCCTACCAAGTGAAATGCTGAGTGAATGCTGTATCCCATTTTTGTTCTAGGCATCTGTGTGTCACCAGGATGTGGCCCTGCAGCAAGGCCATGGGGTATGGCAGTGTGGTAACACATCCACCATATCATAGGCAGGGTACAGTATGTCCACATTAATCCCCGATCTGTAACACAGTGATTGCATATGCCTCACATATTATAGGGGTGAGAGTTGTACATGGTAATATGTTGATTTACAACATGTTTTGTAGAATGGAGAATAGTACATGTTCTGGTTTGGACACACTTTCAATTGCTAATAACCACAGCCACAGGGGATATTCATCAACCAGACACACAAGCAAGCATGCACACACACACACACACACACACACACACACACACACACACACACACACACACACACACACACACACACACACGCACACACACGCACACACACACACACACACACACACACACACACACACACACACACACTTGCCAGTACTGAGATCCATAGGTTCATTGCGTCAAGGGTGTGTAGTAGGTGAATGGGCCTGAAGGCTCTACAAGGCTAGCCCAAGGAAATACGCTGGCATCAGGCCATATGAAAATAATCCCCGGTGTGGCTCAGGAGTATAGTCACTGGAGTGGTCCCCAGGAGTGGGTATTGTATTCCCAATCCAGTCATCCAGATTTATATTGTGGGTGGAAAGTTTGTATGCACTGCTTCCCATGTATGTGATTTATATTCCATAACATAGACAGTGTCTGGGTTGGGCACATGTCCCACATGCATGTTCTTGGAAGTGTGGAAGTGTTCTTGAGGTGTCTGGGGCATGTTGTGTGGACATATTGGTATCTTCTGATGTAGCATTCCTGAAATCATTTGGTGAGACCTGGCTATGTAACTGAAGTAGTGATTGCACCTATATTGACAGTATGATATGGGTATTCATTGGAGTTATTGGCATCTGTTCATACAGAGCATGTGTATAAGGCATGGTAATCCCTTTGTGGGGTATGTTTACAGACTCTACAGTTGTTGCAGGGTCCAGTGCGGAACATGGCAAAAGGGCCACTTTACACATTGATTGGGGTATTGAGGGGATGGAACAGGGTGCCATGTCCTTTTACTTGCTGGATAACACACACTCAGTCAGGAGATATAACTCATGAAAGTACTTTCTGATCTCAGTGGCACTGTTGTGGTCACAGATAGGTAGTCCATAGTAATCACTCCGTGAGTACTATCTGTGAGGCAATATGCAGGGGAACTACTGATATAGTGGTTGCTGCCTAGCCAAGTGTGTTTGTGTACAATTCATGGGTGGAGAGTGGTCTCTGAGTATTAGAAGGGTTGCCTATATTGCGCACTAATCCATACTGTCAAGTAGTCATTGCACATGGCACTAGATATTTAGGACTGTGGATTGTCTACACCAACCTCTATGGTGTTTGACAACTGTTGACCTTGTAATGTGGACATTGGGACATATACTAGGCCCTCAACATAATAATTTAACAATACCCTCAATGGATCCAACCCCCACACAGGATACTGATGACACACACACACACACACACACACACACACACACACACACACACACACACACACACACACACACACACACACACACACTTGTCAGTACTGAGTTTTGAGCCACTACCATGCTATGTATTGCTACTACAGTGTTACACATTTATTGCATGTGGCACAGAGCTTATAGGATGGATGTTGTCCCAAGGTACTTATAAGGTGAGGAACATTACCAGCCCCTTGTAAATACTGGAATTGGGTGATGTAGTGGGTGAGAGATTCCAAAAAATATTTTACCCTTCACACACATTTACATTTGTCAGGCATGAGGTTCAAACCTCTATCTAACTACCTTGTTGGACCATTATGTTACACATTTACCACATGCACCACTGACCATATATGTTTTAGGGTTGTCAACAGGTACTTATAAGGTGAATGATATCTGCAGGACTGCTCAAGTCAGGCCCTGAGATATGTACTGGGTGTAAATAGGGCCAAAATCTTTAAGGTACAGACATATATATACACACAAACACTTGCCAGGAATGAAAATCAAACCCCTACCTATGCAGCTATTGCTACTACATTGTTCCAAACTTACCATGCGTGCCACGAAGCTTACATGTTGAAGAGGTGTGCAAAGGTATCTTTGAAGGTGAGAGACATCAACAGCAGTGCTAAAGGAGGGGTAAAGGAAGTGTTGTAAGTGTAAATGACCACAAAATCAGGTCCCTACGAGGATACACATACTCTCTCTCACACAAACACTCACATTTACACAGTTGCCTGGATGAGGATTGGAACTCCTACCTAACTAGTTTGCTACACTGTAGTATTATGCAGTTATCGTGAGCGCCACAGAGCTTATATGTTGGAGAGCTGTCCACAGGTATCTTTAAAGGTGAGTGACATCAGCAGCAGTGCTGAATGAGAGATAAGGGAAGTTTAGTGAGTGTGAATGGCCTCAATCACATTCATCTAGAAACACACACACACCCTCATACACAATTTTACATTTGACAGGACTGAGACTGCAACTGCTACATAGATAGCTATTTGTACTGTAGTGTTACACAGTTATCACAAGTACCACTGGGACTATAAGGCTGAGGACTAACCAAAGGTACTTCTACAGTGAATGACATCAGCACATCATGTGATATAGGCCAATGGGATGTGTAGTAGGTGGGACAGGCCTCATAGGTGGGTGGGACAGGCCTCATAATGGGATTCACTCTGTCTCGTTCTGTCTTTCTCTTCCCCATATCTCTGTGTGTGTATGTTTGACATATTATATTATGTTGGCCTTAGATATGTGTGAGTATTACTGCAGTGGTGGTGCTGCGGTAGCATTGCTGCCTCACAGTAAGATGCTGTCCAGTTCGATTCTCAGCTAGAGTGTCTTCTGCGTGGAGACATGCATGAATGGACATACCTTCGTTGAAGGTTGTGCGTCAGGGATGGCAACTTGGCACGTAAAAATCTACTGCCAATCATTAGCAGACCAGAGTTCTACTGTGGTGACCCCTAACCGGGAAAAGCCAAAAGACACAACAAAGATATGTGTGAGTATTCCTATCCAATGTGAGTGGGTGAAATATCAATGGTGTACAATTTGGTGTGTGTGCACAGACAGCTGCAAATAACTGATATCTGTAGTCCATTGTGTTGTGAGACATAGGCTTCATTTCTTTAAGTGTAGGAGCATGCCCAGTATGACCTTCTATATTGAGTGTGTGCATCCATTTCAGGGAGGGATGGACTCCAGTTCAAGGTTTTGTGTGCTACAGCTACACCTAGCAAACTTTCTGCAGGATATCTGTAGATAGGTTGCCAATATGGAGACACAATAGGCTTAACATATGGGGAATACTGTAACTATTGCTGTCTGTGCTGCTCGTGACATGCTTGGTTGTAGCATAGATTTTATGACACATGTACTGTTTTACACTCTGATGTGTCATGTCATCAACTACTGACAGTAATCATTCTTTAATCACAATTACTTACCGGGAAATACAAGATGAATAAAGCTTAGACCAATATTTTGAGGCATATAGACTGCACATTCTGGCACACACCTACCATTGTGGAGGGGTAGCTACAGACAATATACTGCTGGTTCTGTGTAAATGGTCCAGCACCTTGTTAGTATGCTGGCTGGGGATCCCCTCCTTGTGCTTTTCTCAACTTCATGGAATGGCCATATCCTGCTGGGGCTATACCTCTCAGCTGTACAGATACACCCAGGTTACCCAGAGGCAGGACTCATATATCTGGTCAGTTTACCATCATATTGTGGTTTACAAGTGGTTTTGTGGCTATTCATTCATGGGTTTGCAGTTGGGAGTAGTATTGGTGAACATTAGCATTTCAGACTTCACACACTCCATGACATCCATGCTTCTCCACCCCCCCCCTGCTACTCTCTCCTTCACCTAACATTATGGAAGTAATATCTCAGCAGTATCCCTATAGTTGGGCCTTTATCCCAGTAATATTTATGGAATGATCCACAGTCTTTGCAGTAGGACATGGGGAGGCATGCTACTGGCATTTGCCAACATGGCCTTGAATTTGTTCTCTGTTTACTGTGTTAGGTTGCTAGTTGGGACCCCCTGACATTCCGTACATTGGCACTATGGGATTAGGCATGGGCCTTTGCCAGAGGACTGTAGGCCATTTGAGAGTGCTGCAGGCCATCTGTTTCTGCATTTCTACATGGGATTGTGTGTGAGGGGATGCACACCTGCAGAAATTAGCATTTGAAATGACTGTACTGGTATTTCGGTTACTCTGCTGGCTTCCATTTCATATTGTATTGCGACCTATCATGCAGACAGGAGGCATATCAGTAAAGTACACGTTAGATCTTAATGGCATATATTTCAGTTTCAGACTTCTTACCCTTCAGAACTAGAATGCAGCTACCAGACCTATTGTAGTATGTTTGTGTAGGTCTGGTGGGGTTTTGTTCACCATTGCCATCATTTGGAGGCCTTAGCAAGGTCTTTCTTCATGGTCATCTACACCTGTCCTGCTGGGTGAGGCTGGTGGTGGGTATGTGACCCTCACTGACATCCATGTGTGTGACCTATTGATACCCACAGTTCTTTGGGCCATCACATGTACTGCGGTGGGGGTTGTCACCTTGTGTAGTGCTGCCTAGTATGTTGAAATCAGTATTTGTTATGAATTTCCTGCTGTCCCATATAGCTGTCTGCTGCTATCCCATTCAGCCACCCAATTCCCTTGCATGCTTGCAACCATATCATACAAGTATGAGAACATACTACTCCATTCAGTAATTGATAGGAAGAGTGACCTACCTTGTTGCTGGGCCAGTATTGAAGACAGTGCTGGAGGGCTAACTATGTTGGATGCACATAGTACATTCCCTATACATGGTAAAGGTCAGGAAGTGTCATGTTTGGCATCCCTTTTACTGTGTGTGCGGGTCAGAGAGAGGTATCAGTCCCTGGGTCCTTACAGTGTCAGTGTGTGTGCTATGCATTGCCTCTTTGCCAAAGCCTGGACACACTGTGCATGCTTCTTTCTGCCTACAGGGGCAGGCTCAGGATGTTCCTCCTCCAAGTCCCTCTGTGACTGTGCTGGCTTTGGCAATTGTGGGGGGCTGTGTGGCCCTGCCCCATGCTGTTCCTGCTACAGCTGTCTCCACAGGATCATATTGTGTAGCATGGCACATACTATGAACATTTGTGTACATGTAGCTGGAGAGTACTGCAAGGCTCCACTGGATATGTCAAGGCAGCGGAACCATGACTTGAGCATCCCAAACACATGCTGTACAATGATCCTGGTTTGTGCGTGTGCGTCATTATGGTGCTCTTGTTCAGGTGTGTGTGCATTTCTGATAGGTGTCATCAGCCAAAGCTCCAGTATATAGCCAGCATCCCCCACTAGATCGCCATATGAGATGTCCCCCCTGGCAAATGCCTGATACATCTGTGAGCAATGCCAGATGTGGGAGTCATGATAGCTTCAAATATGCCAGTACACACATTCATGATAATGCCCTGGGCATTGCACATGACCTGGCAGTTGATGGAGGGGAAGCCCTTGCGGTTTATGTAGACCCTGCCCCACTCACCAAGTGGAGCTTTGATGTGGATGTGTGTGCAGTCTATAGCACCAACTACCTCAGGTATTCTGCTATTTAGTGGAAGAGATGCATACATCTGGTCAGCGCCTCATGGGTGGTGGGGAAATATATGTGCTCATTAGTCTGTTGTGTCATGGCATCCAGGAACTGGTGGAGTACCCTGGATGCTGATGCCTGTGAAACCCCCATGATATCCCCTTTTGGTCTTTGAAAGGTACTCGTGGCTAGTATTCTTAAGCCTAGACATACCTTGGTATTCAGTGGAATGGGTTCCCCTCTATTAGTTCTGTGTGTGAGGCATGGCCTGCACAGCTCAACAATTTGCTGTAGAAAGTCCCTGTCCACCCTATAGTGCTCTGCTATCTCCAGCTCATGTAGGCCTTGGTAGGTTACCCTGGGTCTGTACACTCTTCTCCTCCTCCTCACTGTGGGTCACTTGTCAGCATTCTCCTCCTCACCAGCCTCAATCTCTAGCACATATTGATGGAGTAAAGCAGCAGCAGCCTCTAATAGTTTTAGTTAGTTTTGCCAGTTAAAAATCCCCCATCTGTGTACACCAGTGATGTACAGTTTGTAGGAAAAGAAACAGTCTGTAGGGTGTTTGCATAGTTTATGTTAGTGTGCTGGACTGCTGCATGTGTAATTGGATGATTCTGATATAGTCCCCCTGCCAGCTATGCTAGTTCTGCTTGATTTCCTTCCTAGTGCTGTTTCCCCTTCTCAGTTCCTCCCTATTTAAGCCCCAAGGCGCACCACACATACCCAGTGCTCATATGTAAACAGTGCTACCATTTCCTTTTTTTTTTTATTTTGGTTTTAAATCCCACACCCGTTTAGGCTATCTACACAGTACTCAGGCAGATCTGACACACCCCCTTCCTTAGCTATACTTAGCTAAGGGCAAACACGGGCCACAAAGCTTCAATGAGCTTACAGCAAGCATGAATCCCCCCCTTATGAAGTCATCCAGCTCTTAGACTTGTACTGTTGAATTTCTGTACCTACACGGTTAGGTGCAAGCTGACACTTTAAAGAAATATGTGATTTAGTATAACTCTCCTCATTTGCATACCCCAGTGTGTAGGTCATTAGTAACTGCACTTTGACAGACCATTTCCCCTTGACAACCAGTGCTCCCTTTTATTGTTTACATTCTGCATGCCATTGACTATAATTGCAAAATGTAGAATTAACTTAAAATTGACTTTTCTCCTTTTTATTTTTTTATTTTTTAATTTTCGGCAAGATCCTGCGCGTTGCTGCCCTATGCTTAAACGGCTGAGATCGGCCAAAGAAAAAAGTTTAATTTAAAAAAAAAAACAAACTGTTTTTAATGCCAATGGCCTTATATTTGGCTATTGGCATGTGTATTTAACATAATACATGCTTTTACATGAGCTGTCATGTCTCTGTGTTGTCAGATGCAATAATGTATTTGGTTACTAGCTGAATACATTTCTGCACTGACACTTTTCTAGCACAGAGATCTGGCAGCTTGGTCGACTGCAAAATCACCTCATTTGCATGTTTTTCACCAGCAAATGAGGTGATTTGCATATTTGCCAGCTTTCTGTGCTAGAACAGTGTAGGGCCGCTCGTGCACGTGAAAACGATACTTTCCTGGATCGATCGGCAGCCATTTTCCATACAGGAGCTTCTACACGTTTCCTGCATGGAAATCAGTCTTTGTGAATCCTGGGGATTGTCCTTAACCTATTCAGCTGGTTCACTGAGTGGAATGGCATTCTGGTGGATGCTGGCATTGGTATCTTTGTGCCTATAATCAGCTATGCTGTTATCCCCCTTCCTTTTAATACTAATGTGTATTAGATACTACTTACCTTTATTGCTGAAGGATTTTAATACTGTTCTGCTGTCTGGTAATATTTTCATTTATATACAGGGCATGTCTGCTTTTATACAATGAAAGCAGTATATGAGTTCTCCAGCAGTGTAATCCAAACTTAGTTAATTAACCATGTTCACAAAATGTTACTTGATTCTGAATGCAAGAGAGTGTGCTGTATTTTTGTTAGCTGATTAAGGCATGAAGAGTCAGAGTGGTACAGAGGAGAGTTTGGACAGTGTAAAGACTGGGAGCAAGCTTAACGTTCAAACTCCACGATAGCACTCCTATTGCTATTCTATTGCTACAGTAGAAATTACCTATAATACTACCCAGGAGTCAAGATGATGTCCAGCATAGCTGGTGCCGCTACCCTCGTCATGCAGACAGCAGTAATTATGTTAATCATGCATGTGGTATCACTACAAGTAACAGTCTAACATAGGTGGAAGCTATTCTCAGAAAGTAAGTATATATTCCTGGCCCTGTCTTGGTGTTCTGCCCAGTGCTAATGGCTATATCCTCTGAATGTTAATAAGAATACTTTATTCAGTTGTTACATCCAGAAGTCATAAGATGACTAAGACATTCTATCTGAAAGTGGTAGGATGACTAGTATGTCCATCTCTGTACATTATCAAAGTGGAATATTCATTATTAATTCAAAGTTTGTTCACTAGAATTCCTTCTCAAATAATACACATCACAAATTTCATTTTCAGTGCTTTAATAATAATAATAATAATAATAATAATAATAATAATAATAATACACTTTTGTAGCACTGTGGGTATTTATTTTACTTATTTGATTTTGTATTATGCTAAATTTGAAAGCTATAGCATTTAGAAAGAAATATACCTTCCTAAATTTTTTTTTTTAATTTTTCCTTTCTCATTTCTTTTTTTACAATATTGTCATTTCAGCATATGTTGTACTCTCTTATTTTGTTAGTTAAAAGCTGTTAGGTGTAGTCATGGCCTGCAGCAATGTGTAGCAGAAATAAAGAGCAGAGATGCTCTGTACATATCAGTGCTAATATTAACAAGTTTAAAAGGAACAGCAAATGATTTCAGGCCAAGTCAAACTAGAATCCATAGAGTTTTTGATAGCTGAAAAGTGATAGACAATTATCCCACTTACAGGTTTCAGCAAAAAAAGGAGACATATTGCCTTGTCTGTGAAATCAGGTGTGATTTTTAGACCCCCCCCCCGATTTTATAAAAAAACAAAGTTTCACCTTTTAAATTTCAGTAACTAACCCATTGCACTTTACTGCATACATCATTTGTAGTCTGGGTGTGAACACCTCTTAAATGAGCATAAATAAATAATGTGGTTTCTACAGCACAGCCAGAATGGTTTTATTTTTATTGTTTTGTTCATATATGTTAAATTAGCTGTGTGTTTTGTTGAAGAATCAGCCATGCAACAGTTTTCTGTGTTACCATTTGCATAGCAGTGTCCTCAGGAGGTAACCGACAGAGCAGGGAAGTGGTGTAGAAATGCAGAGAGTAGCCTTGGACTGTCACAGACAATGAGTCAATGAAACTGTCACAGAACAGGCAAAGTGAACCTGCCTACAGGTTTGACTTTCTTTAACTACTGACTTTTGTAATTACTGCAACATTAGTATAATAAGCAAATTGTGTCTTGCCCAGAAATTCTTTCATCAATTTTAACAATTGGCTTAGCTTCTGGTGCAGTCCAGGTGGGTACAATATTTGATGGCCTGGGAGAACATGATTAACAAACTATGCTGCTTTGCCAGGGATGGTCTGCACTTATCCCCTCTAGGTTTTTGGATATTGGCAAATACCTTTTCCAGCCCCATAGTGCCTTTTTTAGGCAATGCCATATTGATAAACTTACTGACTTAACTGAACCTTTGAGGAATATCTGAATGTGGTACTGCTCAATGCTAGAAGTCTTAACAAGAAACTCCACTCCCTTCATAGGTTCATAGGTAGGTAATAGGATATTACCCCTAGGGCCTATATAAGCCTAGCCAAAAAGGTACCCTGGCTTTCACCACCCAAGAAAATTATTTTCCTTGGGGTGAATTTCCTATCTCCCATCCAGTCATCAAGATTCTCCTTGAAGAGTGCTAATGAGGAGCTTTGTTTGATATAGTTGCACATGTATGAGTTCCAATGGGACATGCATAGATGTCTACACACTTTTTCTCCCTGTAGTGTATAGACATCTATGTAGTAATGGAGGCATGGTTTAAAGTCACTGAGAATATCCCAGCAATGCAAGGTTATAATGCCTTTCACACCTAATGACCAGCTACTGCACAGAAGGGGACTAAAGGTGGAGGGGGTCTCAGTCTATATTAAAACCAACTTCATATCCACACTAGTGAAAGTGTATGTCCCATTGGAACTCATACATGTGCAACTCACCATAAACAGTCTCGTACCATATCCTTGCAACCTATAAGCAATGTACCAGGAAACCCATACTACCTATCCCAATGTACTACACTTCCTCACCATTCAACCTAATAAGATATTCATGGGGGATCTCAACTACCCCTCTATAGACTAGGAATCTTACACTACCTCTAATGCACAAGCTCAGCAATCCCTAAACTTTGTGAATGCCAACATCCTAGAACAGTTGGTCCATTTTCCTGTGAGGGGTTTAGACATCCTTGACCTTGTTCTCACTAACATGGTGGTGGTGGTGGTGGTGGTGGTGGTGGTGGGGGCAATATAATATCTTTGCTTGTTGGATATGACCATAAGGCAGTATTACATGAAATAAAAATTAAATCCGGGGATCCAGTGAAGCCAAAAACCTTTAGGAACTATTTAAAGGCTAAGCTTTCTCTACTAAGCAACATCTTGGCTAAATTCCAAGTACCCTCAAACCCAGTAAACACCATAGCATACATTGAGTTATTTACAAAGTTTCTGTACAGCCATATTGATAGCTGTATAGAGTGAGCTGCGCACAGTTGTTTAAGAATAAGATAAATTCAAAAGGCAAGACACCCTGGTGGAATCACAATATCAATCGGTCATACAACAAAAGGAAAAAAATCTCGGCCAACCATAGTAGGAACAAAGTCATACATATTAAAAACCCTATCACCAAACTAAACAGGCATCTAAGAGGGTTAATTAATACTTCAAAGGCTAAATTTGAATAAAAATAGCTTCTCAGGCAAAGGACAACCACAAAGCTTTCTATAGCTATGTGTGTAACTTCAGATGAAATACATAACAATGCACATAACTTATTATAAATGGCATCACCCACACTGAACTGGAGGCCATTGCCAACCTTTTGGCTGAAAGGTTCAGCTCAAATTTCCTCCACTCCTGCCTGATATTCCAAAGGAAATACCACATCACACAATCCCCCTAACTATTATTTCAAGAAGGTCTATCTCTGACTAACAAATGGTGCCAAAGCTGTAGTCTTAAACTCAATGCGAAGTAATGCATAATAGTACTCTTTGGGAAATCAACATCCTGTCTAATTACCATGTTGATACTACACCCCTAAGAGTCGACCCAATGTTCAGGGTTCAGAGTACACGTAGGCAGTAACCTTAACTTTGACCACCATATGACCACAGTGGTGAGGAAATCCTTTTTATGTTGTGCAACTTATAAGTAAGGGCATGGCATCTAAGCCCAAAGAGGTAATTATCCCACTGTACTCTGCCCGTATCAGATCAGTCATAGAGTACAATGCTCCCTTTGGTATGTACTTGACCAGGCATATGCAGCAACTATAGCAACTTCAGAGGTTCCTTACAAAAATAATGTTTTCTTTTCTCTGTTACCCAGTTTAAGTGCAGGATAGACCAGTGGATGGGGAATAGAACATTTATACTGGGCATGGCACACATGTCCCTTATGGACAGAGGTAGCTTATAAAGCTTGGCCCTCAATTTCCTGCTTGGATACAGGACATTGTTATTCTTTTAGGAAAACATGGTTAGGCTTAGAAAGACCCCCTCCCAGTCATGACATTAGCCTAGTAACAGTCTGAATCTATAAAAATGGAGGTTTACTATGAATAATCATGTTTATTTATGGAGGCCTTTAATGTTGTTAACTCTATTAGGATATAAGGTAATGAGTGAAGGAGGCAACTTATTATTTATTTAGACTGAAAGTTATTGGAGAGTCATCACTGATCATGAGGTGGGGGTGAGATATGGTAAGGCTTGAGATGTTATCTTGAGACAGTCATCACCACCTCTTTCATAAGTGAAACTCTCCCGTTTGGGCAGTGTAAGCTGTGACTGCTATTGTACCCAAGTCGGGACAACTAAGAATTAAATTGTAGGTGCTAGGAATTACTGTTGTAATCACTTCTAGTCTACTCAATTTTTACTAGACAGTACCGGCAGGCCAGTGGCATTTCAACTGCAACCTGACAGCAAGGAGTTACCCCCCTCCCCCTCTCTGCTTAATCCTTCTCTTGCAGTCTAATAGTATTAGCTTACTGTGCTAATTCCTCTATATGTGGCCCCAAGACTGTGTACTTACTTCATGGACAGAACAAGCTGTCTACATACAACTTATTCTTTACTGTCAGGATATTGCCCCAAGCTAAAACTATATTAGTTTTGCATAAAATCTCTGTTATCCACTGTCTTTCTCTGCACACACTCAAGCCACATCAGTAAGCCTTACATACCTTGGTGATTATTTCTAGCAAGCACTGATGATCTCAGGTCCAACCCACTCTATTTGCCTTGCTTCGCTCAGGCTCACGCTGCACCCCTACCCTACCCCCATTCCCACACAACCTCACACTCATTTCCTTTATACCTAGAAGGAACCACACCCCTATGCCACTTTCCAATCATCACCTCCAATCTCAACTAGACACACTCCAAAATAGACCTACTACTATATTCTCACAAGCACCACCTCCCTAGCACCACCTAGACACAATCCTCCACAGTACTAAACCTACTCTACATCCCTCTACCTCAATTCCTCTGATTCCTCATAACTCCTCTCCCAATATGAATTTCTACCACTGCTTACACTACTACACACTATTATCATTCACTCTCCTCCTAGCTTACTATACCACCAACCTCCATGGCTATAAAATCAAACCCTATCCCTCCCCCACACATACATGCACCTCTCCCCATCTTCCATGCACACCCTATCAACACACCATCAGCTATGTTAACCATAGATACTATACTATTCTCATCCCCCTAAGACACCTTCGACACTCCATCCCTCAGCTGTCCTACTATAGGTATAACCAACTACATTAAAAAAATTAATATTGTATCCATTAATTCAGATAACACTCCAGTCTCATATTCATCCCAACCAAGGCCCCACTTGCAACTCCCATCCAACTGATCAAATACCTTCAATCTCCTGTCCCTCTACATCTATCCAGAACCTCACTAAAACCAATACACTTACCTCAATACCTATCACCTGTAACTATGACCTACTAATACTAAATTTCAATCTCAGAAGCATTGTAAACAGAATCCATACATTCCATGCAACTCTGGCCTCCTACTCTCCAGACACTGTAGTCATAACTGAAACCTGGTTAAAACCTCACATCAACAACTGAGAAATAACTACAAATGGTTACAATATTATAAGACTTGACAGGCTTAACAACCATGGTGGAAGTGTGGCAATTATGTATAAAGACTCTCAAACTTGAAAAACTAAACTGCTCTCCCCCAGACATACCCACAGGAATCCTCATAATTTGCCTACAAGTTAATCTTCACAAGGCCATTAATATCATTGCCATCTACCTACCACCAGGTAACAACCTTCATAGCATAGAATCCCTCCTGTCATGGTCATTCTATTCTCTAACCAAAGAAACCATCATCATAGGTGATTTCAACCTTGACTGGCTCTCCTGCTCCTCTGACTTCCTACCAACTTCATAAAGTTATACAACTTCACCCAGACAATAAACCTTTCCCACCCACACTGACAGACACTCAAATAAAAAAATCTCTACTTGACTGGATCTTAACCAACAAGCCAAACCTGGGGTACCAGGCAGGCTGTCTACCAGTCATACTAAGTGACCACGTCCCTACATTTCTAGTCAAGAAAAGAATACAAACCCAAACTTGTATCCCTTACAAATACACCAGTTCCAAAAATAATTTCTCACCTGACACCTTCATTTCACTACTGCAATAATGTAATTGGTCCCCATTACAAAACCTGCAACTGGACCTTGTTGTAGAATACTTCAATAGAACATTCCTTCAAATATTAAATGACCTTGCTCCCTCCAAAAAAATTTGCCAAAAATCCAAACAGTTCCCATGACTATCTAATAAAACTAAACAGCTAATGAAACAAAGGGATAGAGCCTGGTCACTATACCATATAACCAAAAACAAAAGTAATCTCTCCCTTTATTAGCAACTTCGAAACCAAACTAAAAATAAGAGTCATCAGTGACAAAAAAAAAACTACTTTCTTACCTACCAACAAAAATACCATTACAACCCACAAAAGTTTTGGCAAAACATTAACCACCTCCTTAACCCTGGTAAAATCACCACCCTCACTAGTAGTGTCACTGAGCTCTTAGACTCTCAGTTCAACTCTCACTTCATCAACTCTATCACCTCTCTCTTAGATAGCAAATCAACCCTACCACTCACCATCCTCTCTACATCCTCTGATGTAAATAACTCTTTCTCCTTTGAACCTATTCAAATTTCACACACAAAAAAAAAACTTCTGTGTGAACTAAAACTCAACTGTCTTGCTGCAAACCAGCTTCCAAATGACTACCTAAAACTAGCTGCTCTTTCCATTGCCTACCCTACATCCATAGTAATAAATCGCTCTATCTCAGAACAGTACATACCCAAACTATGGAAGATTTCCTATATCATACCACTGCATAAGGGCAGCCCATCTAGAGAGCTTATTAACTACCAACCTATTGCCATCATTTCTCCCATAGCCAAAATCCTAGAAAAATGTATTCATCAGCAGCCCATGAATCACTGCACCACTAATAACCAACTGTCCAGCTCTCAGCACGGATTCAGACCTAAACACAGCACAAACACAGCCCTATTAACCTTTACTGATACTATTCACAACCTCAGAAATGAGTGTCAATTAGAATCAGCTATTTTCCTAGACATGTCAAAAGCTTTTGACACAGTATCACATCAACTACTACTCATCATACTTGCCACTTAATGCCTCACCCCTATCATGATTCCACAGTTATCTATCTAACCATCAACAGGCCACTAAATGGGGAAACAATCTCTCTCCACTACTACCAGTCACCACAGTGGTACACCAAGGCTCCATACTTGGGCCCCTCCTCTTTACCATATTTACCAATAACCTCAATACTGCCACCCAACATGCCACCATTATCCAATATGCTGATGATTCCTCTCTTATCTGCTCATTCCACTTCCCTCAAGCACTCCAACACAAAATGCAAACCTCCTTTAAGGACATTGAAAACTACCTCACCAGCCACCAACTCATCCTCAACCCAAACAAAACCAAACTCATGATATTTTCTAGCAATTCATCCAAATCCAGCACACCACCCCTCTCCATAACCTCCTCCAATGGTACAATCATCGGCCCCACCAATCAGACCAAGCTACTTGGCTTTACCATAGGCAATACACTAAAATTCGATAAACACATCTGCTTGACAATAAAAAAAACATCCACTCCAAACTAGGCACTCTCTACAGGGTTAAACCCTATCTGACACAGAAAGCTAGAATTGCAACTGTAGGATCACACTAGCTATCCACCCTCCTCTACTGCTCTCACATATTTACCAACCTATCCAAAACCGACCTCAACAAACTAGAGTCCTGCTATAACAAAATAGCTAAGTTTGCCACCATTCAACCCCCATCAAACCCATTACTGCACAGCTCTCTGAAAACTCAACTGGCTTGAACTCCCCAACCTATTAGCACTAAATCAACTTTCCATTGCCCATAAAATCATATACAACCCCAGAGACTGCCCAGCTCTTTCAAACCTAGTTCAACCTATCTGTAACTGCAGGCTCCTTAGGTCATCCAATAAACTAATGCTAAAAGTTACCCAGCCTTACTACTATCATGGCAGTTCTCTCTACTCCTATAAAATAGCAAAGGACTGGAATCGTCTACATCAGCACATCCAAAAAAATCCCAACCTGTTCACATTTAAAACTACCCTGAAAGATTATCTAAATACCAATTGGCTTTGTCTCTGCATTTCCCCTGGCTCATCGCTCTCCCTACTATTACTCATCCCTGGCAGGACACTTCCTATTACTTCCCATATATTACATATCTTGCATACTATCTCTCTATTTTTCTTGTGGAACATGATATACTATTGTTAGCTTCAACATTTCTGACTTAGATTGTCAAGATTGTATACACTATATAATTAACTTTTACCTCACCTATTTTGCATACTATGTAAAAACTGCTATACCTTGTATTCCTTGTGTGAACTTAGAACATGCATTTTTGTCATATTTGTTGCTAAATACTTGGACTTCTACTAATGTGTTCTGTTATGAAGCTTTTCTCCCCGGGTATTTGCTGAAAACAGGTTTCCAACCCAGTCAGACACTACCCGGTTAACAAAGGTAAATAAATAAATGTTTGAAGGTTAAATGATCATTACCAAGTCAAGGAGTGAATGACTGCTTGTTTTAAAACTTGCCCATTGGGTTCTTTAAACAGTTATATTAGCACTTGATTCACCATTTAGCCTTGGATTTGTCAGATGTTAGATGAAAAGGGGCCCACATTAAGGTCCCCTTTAATTATAATCTCATTCAATGGTTTGACCATCAGTAGGATAACATTTAGGAGTGAAGTCAATGTGTTCTGGTTTGCTGGGTTAGTTAAGTTGCCATTCATCTGTTTTCTATACACACAGCTTCATACTGCTATCCTGTACCCCACCTCAAATTCTATCATACCTCTAGACTGTCTCTGATTTTTCAGGGATGTCCCTGGTTTTGAGTCAAATTTTAAGTCTGTTTCTCTTAATCCCTGCTAAAATTAATGACACTTGGAGAAAAGTTAGTGGTTTACACAATAAATATTGACAATAATTAGAGTTGTATTCTTCTTTTACATCAGGAAATGTATATTAATTCACATTATTCTATCCATGTCTCAAGTTAATAGTACTAATATTTTAAAAGCATCTCTAATTGTCCCCAATTATTTCTCAATTTGTCCTTGATTCTGCTGAGATTTGTTCCTGACTGGTTGACAGCTACAGATTCCATAACTGCAAACGTCTCACCAAATGATACCTTGTACACTGAACATGCATTAACATGCATTACTGTCATCTTTTCACTCCTACAGAGGAGATTGTTTTTCAAATAAGTTAGCCACTGATGAAGCAACTAGTGTACTGATAAATTTTTATCAGTGTAGACAGTTCTTCACATCGTTTCATCTCATTAAACAATGGTATTCTCACAGCTGCTCAGAACAAACATATACTCAGCTGACTGCAATGACTATCCTTGGCTACAGCCTTGGTTGGGGGCAGGTTATTACTAAGGTTAGGCTATGTAAGTTGTTGATAGTATATTGACAGTAAGCCAGGTTTTGGTTACAGTTATTTATGTAACTGCTTTGCAATTTTAACTGATTATTTAAAGTTTTCTTTCATAAGGAGGAGCATTATGCCTCCCAGGTCTATTTTGTGCCCTGTATTAAAAATACACCTATGGCCTCGGATCTTAGATTTAATGTATCTGCTTAAATGCACAACATGGAGACACTTAGAATACCAGGTGATGGAATGATTAAAAAAGTTATGTTCTTTGAATTTATTTAGGATGCATCCACTAGTTGAGATGGGCAATGGTTAAAGGCTTTGGAATGTTATCTGGGTAGACAATATGATCAGTAGGAGCAAAGATCCATAGAGATTGATTTTATATTTGTATAACTACATAATAAGATGATATTTAGCAGTGTCAGAAGCCTGACAGTTAAACTGCAAAACAAAATGTTGGTGTGTTTATACTTTTGTTTCTAGGTAAGAAAAGGTAGCTGAAAGAGGGAGGGTAAAGTGTTGGGTAGGTTGTGGGGCCTTCTGTTTAGAGACTGAATGGTTTGGTCATTAACTGTGTTAGTTAATGTTGATGGGGAGAGGCTTGTTGTGTCTATTTTGGGATTGTGGTGAGTAGTGGAGAGGAATTGTTTGTAAGGAGGAGTATTAAGATGGTTGGAAGGTGTGAATTCCCAATTGGCGCAGAGCACTGTCTAGTTAAGTGACTTGTTCAAGGTCACATAATCAGCAAGCAAAGTTGAAACAATTCAAACCCTGTACCTTTGGCACATGAAGCAGCTCATTAACAAGTTACATCTTTAATCCTCTGCCCCATCTGCATGACATAAATGTGTCAACCAAGCCAGGCAGGAGTCAAACCTACAGTCTTCTCATCTATATTCTGACACACTACCAGTTGCTTCTCTGGCCCTGGTTCCATTGTGTCACTGCCCTGATAAATTAAGTATGTGTGTGGTGCGTGTGTGTGTGTGTGTGTGTGTGTGTGTGTGTGTGTGTGTGTGTGTGTGTGTGTGTGTGTGTGTGTGTGTGTGTGTGTGTGTGTGTGTGTGTGTGTGTGTGTGTGTGTGTGTGTGTGTGTGTGTGTGTGTGTGTGTGTGTGTGTGTGTGTGCAGGAGAGGAGATATGGAGGAAAGGTCTGGCAATCATCTTCCATTTCCTCCTTTTCAGAGTAAGCTCAGTGGATGAAAGCAATCATTCAGGGGATCACTGTAGGAATCACATGTGACTTAGCAGCATGGATAGATAGAACTAATAATATGCACATTCAGAATGTAAGGCAGTTCAGTACTGGTCCGCTCCAAAAACAAGAAGTCTGCATAGACTATGAAGCCCTTTTCTAGTTGGGTTCCTACTGTTTCATTGCACTATAAGGACTTCATCAGCTTCCTAGGACCACGTTCTAGCCTTTGCTGAGAACAGAAGCTTCTGTGTAATGGGTACCTGAGCTTGGATTCCAGCAAAGATTTGGAGTACCTATTTTTGACTGGCCAGCTTTTATGGGGGCATTGACTGCATTTTGGTTTTCTGGCTTCTGCATGGTTTGAGGCTTACTGAATTAAATACAAGGGGGGCTGCTTTTGCTCAGCTTTTATCCTGTTCAGTTCCCAACATGAGAACAAGTAAAGCAATCTGTAAATCTTTGCTATATGTGATATAAAATCATCTGCCTTCTTTACCTTGAGTTAGTCCTATTATTGTGATAGCTTTGTGATAGTGTGGAGCTTTTCTCCCTGGGCCTCCACTGAAAAAAGGCTCTTCAGCTCAGTCGGACAAACCCAATCAACAAATGTAAACTAAATAACAAATAAATAAAGTTTACTATTGCTTTATTGCATTCAGTGAAATCATTGCCTCTGTTTTCTATTGTCTTACTGACTGCAATTCTCTTGAAAGTCTTGTTGAAATAAGCACTGCTGAGTGTAGTGTTATATATAAATAATACTGCACTGTTGCACCATGTTGATGTTGCATATCTGGGATATTACTGCAATGTTGATACTGAGAATATATAAACCAGATTAATTTACTACCTTAGTTACCAGTTGCACGTTTTGATCATTAGTGTTGTATTTCTGCACTGTTACTGCATCTAAACTTATTGGTCTACAGGCATTGAACAAGTCAATACTACATTACCTACTTGGTATAAATTTTGGATGACTACTAGACTGAAACAATTTGTTTTACAGTTACTGTTTTTGGGAACAATTAATTCCAACTGCAACTATTTCTCTACAGTTACTGCACTCAGATCCCATGTGTTAGACTACCTGTTGTTCATTCCTGCTACTAGTTATGTAGTAACCAAATTAGTATTGGTTGGTAAACCAAGTAATTGGTAAAGCTGTCTGAATTAAGCCTGCAACCTGTTACTGATTACTCTACATATTCTGTCACTATTATCCCCTTATTTCTTATACCAAGAGTTAAGCTATTAAGTTATTCTGTTTTCTTATACGTCCATATCTATACTGCTCATTATGGGATTGCAGTCAGCGTTTGCACCTTCTGTAGCCAACCTGATATCACTAGATGATTCGAAGCAGTGCAGTGCTTCATCATACTTATTGAAAATTCTCTGTTGTTTAAGCAGTTTCACTTGTGCTGTACCTCTGACTAAGCAGCTGCATAAGTCCAAGTGATTTCCATGCTAAGTCCAACCAAGTTCTGTATGTCCAAGCAAGTTCTATGCTCCCTAAGTCCAAGTGATTTCCATGCTTGTTAAGTCCAACTGAGTTCCATGCTTTGTAAGTGGTGAGCTGCTTAGTCAAAGGTAGAGCATGAGTGGAAGTGCTTTAGCACCTACCATGAAGCTGTTACATGGAGACTGAAAGGTTGCCAAGGGATGGGAGGGGTTGCCAAGGGATGGGAGAGGTTAACGCCAAACACTCAAACAATAATATGATGCTGCATATGTGCCCTTGATCTCCTCAGTGGCCTAAGACATGGGCCAGTTTGATCCGAGGGAAGGCTAGAACTAAATACATGTAATATAAATGTATTAAAAATAAAAGATTTGAATAACTAAATTACAAGAAATGATTCAAAGAAATAGAATATACACTGGGCAGCAGAAAAACAAGAAGTTAGTCACTATTTGTCTTAGAGAGCTTTTATAGATGAAACATAAATGAGCATTATGAATTGTAAGAGTCTGTCAGCCAGTGTAGCCTTGAAGTAATTTATTGTATTTGAAAATATACAGAAGCTAAAAAGAGGCTGCTATAGATGGAGAGTTGCAAAAATCTTGAAAGGTTCCACTGGAAATAAGGAATGCAGTAACCTATAAACATTTTTTTAATTTGAAATTAGTTGTGTGGTATATAGATAATAGGAAGTACAGTATTTAAATAATCTGCCTTGGCAGGCAAGTAGCAATAAAACTTGCAGTCATGAGTCAAAGCTATATATGTCTGTATGCATATCTATGTAAAGTGCAATTTCCTTTTGCTTGATAAGGGCAGTACACGGCAATGCATTCAATTATTTCTAACAAACATTCACCAAGACATCCAATCACAGAAAAAGTGCTTTAAACAGCCCCAACCAAACAAACTTTCTAGGATAACAAATGAGAAGGTGGAAGGTGGAGGTTTTTAAACATTCCCATAAAAGTCAACACTTTTCGTAGGTATGCTGTATGACAACAGACTTTTTCAGCATTCTGCAACTTTTTTCCCATGCAGAAAGGAAGCAACTAATGCTCTTAAGAGGTAGTTGCATGTGTGAATATGGTTGGTAGATTTACAATGCCTCAAAGCAATGACAATAAAATGAGTAACTGAGATGGTAAAGCAGTTAGATGTGTGTGTGTGTGTGTGTGTGTGTGTGTGTGTGTGTGTGTGTGTGTGTGTGTGTGTGTGTGTGTGTGTGTGTGTGTGTGTGTGTGTGTGTGTGTGTGTGTGTGCGTGTGTGTCTATACATAAAATGAGAAAAGAAGAAAAGAAAGAAAGAGAGATAGAGAGAGAGAGAGAGAGAGAGAGAGAGAGAGAGGTACTTACTTGAGTCCAGTGAAGACGAGCAGTAAGTTGTATACAATCACAGACGATGAAGATGTGTCCTCTGAATATGGGAATTGCAACTGTGCAGTAAGGGATGTTTATTTATGTATATATGTTTGTATTTATTTAACATTTGTAAACTGGAAATGAAATCCCAGGAAGCAAAGTGTCAGAAAGGAAAAACGGCCAATAAACAAGTGATATGTAAATAGTTATTTGCATGCAAAAAGTAATTAACTAATTTATGCAAAGTCGCATATTTTTAAGAGCCGGTTCATTAGAGTTTCTTAAACAAACCACAAAAGCAAAGCAAAAATAACAAATACGACAAAGATCTTTGTCGTATTTGTCATTAGATTTTCTTGTTTGATATCTGAAACCAAAAAATTTTCAGAATAAACAGAAATAGCCAGATCTTCAAATGTCTCTGTTCTTGAAGAAAACCTGAATTTTCAGGCCTAATTTACCCCTCCACATCATATACTTATTTTTGGATTTTCAGAATTGACTTAACACTTTTGCACAATTTTTCTGAAGCCCATTTCACGCATAATTTTTGAAGCTGTCTAGAACACATAAAATCATACTAAATGAAAAGCATAGTAGCGGCACCAATAATTTAAATAACGATGACATATATCTTATATCTTCCTTTCTCAGAAGCAAAAATAAATGACCTTGTGCTGTAGAATTTTGCATTACAGTTCGTTGATGTCTGTTGATTTTACACTGTCTGTTTGAAAATGTGCTTACATTTTTCCATCATTTTGTCACTGTGTTTTAAACATGTGTTTCTGATTAGTGTCCCACATTCCTACTGGAAGCATAGAGAGCTATGTGCTATTTATTTGTTATTAAAATGTTATGCTGACTAGATGTCCAGATTTTTGGCTGAATGTACCTACTTTACAAGGAGCTTTGTAACTATTTTCAGTGTCTGCGGGTTGAGAGGTATAGACATAATAATTAAAATGATTTTGGAGAGAGATTATAAGAAGGCTACTCTAACAAGATCAGTGTATGAGGTAAAAGGAAATAGAGGGAGTTACTTCATATTGATAAAATCAGAGTTCTTATTTGCTTCAAAATATTTTATTGTAGTGAGTAAGATATAGTAATAGCAGCAAGTATAAATGTCATAGCAGCATATTCAAACCAGCATAACTGGAAACATCAGTATATTCAGATCAGCATAACTAAAAGCATGAATATAATAACTTCATCTGAACAAGTCTAGCAACAGACTTTAACTGAACTCCCATCCTAAACACAACATATTAGATTACTTCAATCCCAGTGATTTTCCTCTGTAAACTGCATCCACTCCCCCTAATCTTGGTTCTCAGGCCTTTTCTTGTTTTGCAGCCTTGCAGATGCCTAGCTGTTCTGTTATCTAGCATTCCCTTGATTCTTCCTTTGAGAAAGAGAACAGAAAAAGAACAGTTTGTAGCATTCCATTGGGAACTGCTATCTCTCATGCTTGACCAGCAAGGTCATTCTTCCCTTCTGCTTAACTGTCTTTTCTAAAATGTATGCATAAATGAAACACAATTCTGACAATTCATTTCTAGGCCTATTTTAGCTTTCAGTCTGCCTAATGATTAATATCTACTTTAAAATGGAAGTCCCTAATCTAACAGTTGCCTCTGAGGTCTCTGACGAAAGTCTACAGGGACCTACTTTTGTAGCTATCTCACAAATGTACCATATCTGTATGACCAACTATTATAATCTCGTTCGAACATATGGGACTTCACGCTACCTTCCACTAGAATCTTGGCAATACAAAATCTGCAGAGTGATATTATAATGCTTAATGCTATCAAAATCATGATGACTACTACAAAATATTTTAAAACTCTCCCACCCCAGCCATGGAATAGGCTTGTAATCCAATCTGTCCATTAGGTGTTGCCAATACTTTGCACATTAATCATTACCTCATTCATAATCTGCAAATGTGTCTGAATAGATTCACTTTTATCTGGTATATAACTACAGCATTCCATCCAGATTAACCCACAAGTCCCATAATGCAACGCCACCAGGTAATCAAGGGCCATATGATTCTGGAGGACCACCATACAAATAATTGTAATTTTTAAAGTGATGTCATTTATGCCTTCAAAAATACTATTGGCCAATATCTCCAGTAACTTGGCAAACTTGCACAGTTCCCTAATGGCTTTAATAGCTCCATATGCAGGAAATATATCTGCTCCAGCTATTACCCCATCACCTAGATCCATAGCTTTTAGGGTCTTTAAAACCAAATTCTGATGTATATGCAATGTATCTAAAACCTGGACCTTATCCTAAAAGTCAGTTTCCAAGTTTCTTTTGACACTGTGGTTTCTGAAACTTATTGAACCAGGTAGTTCTTTAAAATATCTTATGGCTGGTATTACATATCCTATATAACACGAGCCATACCAACTTGGAGGTAGCCATTTATAGGTTCTGTTCCCACACACATAATATATGTGCTTTAAGGCAGAGTTAGAATGCCAACCCTGTTGTTCCAGATGTAGCATGAAAAAATGCCATACGCAGTTTCAACTTGTTTCTTTGAATCTTCAGTCAAATTGAACAAAGTATGAACTGTTAACCCTCCATATTTTCCTTCCCCATCTCTAAACACTGTAATAGTAAAATGACACTGACTGTTGCCATGCTTTCTACCATAGAAGTTGGTACATCATTGTACCATGATTCCTCTCTCTTATAGCAAATGAACCCTTTTCCTGTTGACCACAGAGTTAAATATTGAGCATTATTAACATTAATTTCCTCGAATATTGTACTGTTTAGTTCATTTCCTTTTTTATTATATAGCCTGCCTATCAGGATGACTATTTCCTGAAGAGTTACTGAAACTGGTACTAGAGGAATACCTTTCCCTGCCATTGGCACATGCACGCAAATCCAACATTGAGATAAATTGAAAGCATGTGCATAGGTAAACTGAAGCTTAATAAATGTATTATAAGGGGGATACAAGTCTTCCCATTTTAGCACTTTCCTCTTTGCCTGTTGATGTTCTGGAGATATAACCTCAACCCAAAACTCAGCTTGTAAAGCTTAATATTGTAATGTCACTACCTTGCATGAATACAAATCTGCATCTGCCTTATATACTTGTGTCAACCCTAAAGAAAATATGCCTTCAGAGGTTTGAAACAAATCAATGTACATTCTACTGACAAGTTGTCTGTCTACTAAAAAGTCTGTAATGTTTACAACATTCCATGCAAACAATGTATTGTTATATCTACTCAATTGATACTCTACTATATCTTGAGAAACATCCAAAAAACAATAAGCTGTAAATGTTTCATTCTCTGGCACATAAACTATTTCAGTCACTTGTCATCTTCAGGTGTAGTTCTTCTGCTTGTAATCCAGTTGCACTAGACGAATGAAGCATCCTAGTCCTTGCAAAGTATACAATCAAGCCAAGCAATTATATCAATGTGATCCCTACACTCCATCGTCCCAAGTCACTGCTCAGGTATTGGAAAAGCCTCCTACAGTTCCAGTGACCTTTGCTGTGTCCCTTGTACAATTAGGCCTTCCAATCCCCCCTCACCCATCTTTTGTGCAAGGCTGGATGACTGCTGTTGACAGATGCCCATTTCAAAAGACTATATTAAAAAAATCCAAAGCAGGCAATATATTCTGTGTCACGACCTGTAAAGCACAAAAAGCAGCATCATTTTCTTGGATTTGCTTCTGTACTTTTCGCAAGCTTTATTGGATCAATGTGTACTATTTTAAATTTCCTGCCTCTGTTATTCTTATCATTGCTCTTAATTTGATAAACTACACACCCTATCTGTTTGACTATAGTGTATGCTCCTTCCCAGTTTGAGGCAAAACAGCTCCCAGAGTCAAATCACTTTAGCATGACCTGTTGACCCTCCTTTAACTGTACAATGTCAGTTGGATCTCCTAACATCTTGGACAGGATGTAAAGCCTGCATGAAATAAGCTCATGTTGTTGATAGATTCCTGCAAATCTTGTAACCAAACCTAGTAATGTGTCACTGTACAATATGAAAGTTGTGAACCCAAACATGGATCAAAAGGAAAATTTAATGGCATCCTTATTCCTGTCATTAACTCAAAAGGTGAAATTCCTGACTTAGCATTAGGTGATGTTCTTATTCTCAGCAAAACAGCTGGCAGATGCATGACCCTGTTAGGTCCCTTCTCCATACAAGCTGTTCACTTAATGCTCCTATTCATTCTTTCTGCTATTCCATTAGACTGTGGGTGATATGCAACATAGAATCTCTGCTGTATCTCTAACAAGTTACACTCTTCTTTCATAACCTGACTAGTGAACTGAGTACCATTGTCAGACTCAATGATCTGGGGCCATCCCCAGTGGGAGAAAATATTATTCCATAATTCAGATGCTGTAGTTATTGCTGTCATGTCCTTAATGGGAATAGCTTCCACCCACTTGGTAAAAGTGTTTACCATTACCAACAAGTATCGGTAACCCCCTTTTGCTGGAAGAAGAGGTCCTGCAAAATCTATTTGTATACTATACCATGCTCCCTCTGAATCTGGCACTCTCTGCATCTGAGTTTTTTTTCAATGCATGGTTATTCTGCAGAAATATTATGCACTCATCCTCTGTTTCTGTCTACATCAGGATATCATCTATACATTGTAACACTTTATTCCCATAACTCAATGGCCTCAGTACCCATGCCAATGTCTGATGAATCAGCACTGGAGAATTTACAAAACCCATTGGTAGGTGTATCATTAAATACTGTGTATCCTCAAAAGTAAAAGCAAACAATTTCTGTGAAGATTCAGCTAAAGGTATAGCAAAAAATCCATTTACTCTGTGGATCTAGATTAACAGCCATTTCAGGTGTACCAGGCACAACATGTGCTGCTGGAGTTGTGAACTTATTTACTAGCCTCAAGTCTAATACCAATCTATAACTACTGTCCTTCTTCTTTACTGGCCACATGGGTGAATTACATGGGCTTGATACTCTGACTATAATACCTTTCCTTCCCCAGTCTGCAATGCATTTATGAACATCCTCCACTGCATCCCATTGAATGGGTGGGGTACTATTTCTGATAAGGTGGTAACCTGTCTGTGGGCTTCTCTGCCCTTACAGTGGTGTTGGCAACCAAACCACAGTGTGTTTTATCTTTAGCCCATAATTCTAGAAATTCTTGCAGCAATTAATATTTGAAAACCTGACCCTGCTCTGTGCAGTCCACTGCACACGACTTTTTGAACATTTCTTCTGTCTGTACCACTGTACAGATCATGGCATCTTTATTTCTCCACAATATCTTATTAAAATCTAACACAACACCTAATTCTGACATAAGGTCCATCCCCAAGATGATACTATCATATTGAGGATGTAACAATAATTTTGCTGTTATCCTCTTCACAGGCCAATTGGCTTTATTCAAAAATCTAATCTCCATAAGCTTGCTGCTGACTGCAGCTACCTTTGACCCTTCAAACCCTGATAGCATGAGAACTGTACTCGGGTCCTCTGGCAGATGTCTGTTTGTAACTGAAACTGAAGCCCCTGTATCAAGTAACAGGCTGTGCCACAATTCCTTTCCCATGAGTAAAGAAATGTATGGTTTGCTGTCCTTTCCAACCTGGAATGAAGTCAAATACACAAACTGATTCAGTGCTGAATTATCACAGCCTTCCTACATATTCTGAAAATCTGGTATGTCATATTAACCTGAGTTATAGCATACTTCTGATCATCCCTGGGGCTTGACCTTTGTACATCACTTATCTCATTCACCCTGTCATTGACCATAGTGGACTGAATTATATCTGAAAAGCTGACAGTATCTCCTGTAGCCTGCTTTCCCACCCGTGCACTATGTGCACTCCCTTCAGAAAACAATAAATCAGTGTCAACATCACTGTGAGCAGGAGCTATAGGAACTGTCAGTGCTATCTCTGGTTCAGATTTCAAACCTTCCAGATAAGGATACAGTGTATCATACTGTGAATAATGAGGTGGTTTGTTAGTAATCTTACTCACTGCTCCACCCTCATAACTTCTAACCTGCCTGGCTTTATTGGAAATGACTGGAACTAGATCATTAATACCAGCTTCCACACGCTTGTGTTTCCACGTCCAGTATTTAGGACACTGTCTTTTTACATGCCCAAGGTTTTTTACAAAAAAAAAAAAAAACATTCAACTGCTGCCCTGTTGTCTGCTGTGACTGGTGAAATCTGTTTCACTGCTGCAATATCAGTATCTATAGAAAAATCTTATTACTGGCATCTGATGCTTGCAAAATGTGTTTCTGTCTAACCACTAAATGGGCTGCTTCTTTTAATGTATTGGTTGTAGCAATTACATTAAACTTGATGGCTGTATTGAATCCCTGAACTTTTTGCAAAAAGGTTTCAATCACTTGTTTCTGTACATCATCCTGTGCCATTTGTCTGTCAGAATAATTGTGCACTATGGCATAAGCTAAAGAAAACAACACTGCAGTTTCCATAAGATTGGATGTTCTGGTTATTCTGAATTGATCTAGCAATGTAGGGTCAAAACATGTTTTCTATGTCAAAGCCTGTAAAGCTGCATTGAGCCAGGCATGAAGGTTATCATGTGTAGCTCATATAATTCAATGTAAGTCTTAAGAGTTTTAGGAATAAAAGCTTTAAAACATTTTGACAATTCCTGACCTCAAGTAACCCCAGTATTACTGCACCAGTCTTCAAAAACCATAAGATTTTGAAATAATCCCTTCCTGTCATCCCATTTAGGAAGTAACATTAACAGTTTTGATGTATGATACAATGCTCAAGCTATGGTTAGACCCACTACATCTGCAGCCAAGGAGTCAGACTGAAAGGAAGATTTCCCTTGATCTGTCATTCCTTTTGTAGATGGTTTTAAGAACTACGTATTAGTATTAAGAAAGCCCTTTAATCCATTAATAAGGTCCCCTGCATCCTGTCAAAAGGTAGTACTGTATCTATTCTTGTCTGCAAGCCATTTTTTACAATCCTCAACCAATTTATCCTGCTCATCTTCAGCATTACATGCTGTATTCCAACAGGACAGAAATTAATCATAATCTGGTAATAAGTCAGGGTGAACCTTTTTCTGCGAAGCATCAAGTTTACTAATCAAAGTATGTAAATTATCAATTGTCACAGCATATACTGGGATTACTGCTGTTTGAATAACACTAACATTAGTGCTCTGAGTACTGGAATTGTGATACAGCATATAGTTATGCATGCCTTGTATAGCTTTAGCAAAAATCTGAAATTTAGCAGTATGCTTGAAAAAAATTCTGTCATCACATTGAACACATTGTTATATAACCCAGTCCATAATTTTTGACCATACAACAGCAAGTGATTCAACTGTAGGGATATCTAGGCTAACTGAACATTTACTACAGATTTAGTTATAAAATCCATGTTAACAAAAGTTATGCTTACGTAAGGAGATTGGTATGCCATCTACAGTGGCTGTCATCTGAAGAATTGACATTTGGAGTTGCTGAAGAAGTTTCCTATAGATGTCTGTCCCCTTCTGGAAAAGCACCACTGTGACCAAGTCTACAATAACAGTCTCCCATAGTATGCAAGTCTGAATGATATTTTCATTGAAAGGGTGTTCTGTAGAACGTCGAGTACATTTACTGGGGCATCTCAGCTGCTGAGTGCTGCTGAAGCTAAAATATATGCTGCACTGGAAACTGGACCTAAAAGTGTTATGCACTACATCTGTCTGTGATGTTCTGATTGTTCAGAGTAGTTGTTGGGTTGCAAGAATTATCTATCTCTCCCCAGAGGCCTGTTCAGGCACCTTTGATAAAATCAGAGTTCTCATTTGCTTCAAATTATTTTATTGTAGTGAGTAACGTATAGTAATAGCAACAAGTATAAGTGTCATAGCATCATATTCAAATCAGCATAACTGGAAACACCAATATATTCAGATCAGCATAATTAAAAACACAAATATAATAACTTCATCTGAACAAGTCTTGCATCAGACTTTAACTGAACTCCCATCCTGAACACAACATATTATATTACTTCAGTGCAGTGATTTTCCTCTGTAAACTGGATCCACTCCCCTCTAACCTTGGCTCTCAAGCCTTGTCTTGTTTTGCAGTCTTGCAGGTGCCTAGCTGCCCCATTATCTAGCGTTCCCTTGATAAAGAAAACAGAAAAAGAACAATCTGTAGCCTTCCATTGGAAACTGTTATCTCTCATGCTTGACCAGCAAGGTTATTCTTCCCTTCTGCTTAACTGTCTTTTCTAAAATGTATCCATATATGAAACACAATTCTGACACTACATTTCTAGGCCTATTTTACCTTTTAGTCTGCCAAATGCATAGCAACTACTTTAAAATGGAAGTCCCTAATCTAACAAATATATTAAAATCTAAAGAGAACAATGATTTTACTACTGAGAAGAATGATTTTTATTGGTGTGCTCTTGCTGTTGAACCTTTTGTTATTAGTGGTGAAATTAAACACAGTCTCACAATTTTTCATCCCGGATTTGAAACTCCATCGAACCTACAGTGCAGAGATTCACAAACAACAAACAAATTTTCACTTGTGATTAGGCATATATATGGTACTGCCCCATGTAGCTTCCTTCAGTACCTTACAGAATGCACAATACAAAAAGTATGCACTGTACTTAATTTTTTGTCATATGCAAGGAATAGTATAAAACAATATGGTGTGTCGGGTGATGAGGGCTTCATGAACTGAAAAAGGGCAGCCCTATGTTACTGTTTTATCAGTACAACCCTAAACAGTGGACCTGTTAGAGCTTCCACACTTAGAATCCTTATTTTTTTTTTTTGTTGATACAGTTTAACAGTTATAGCAGTGGCTGGATGTGATATTATCAGGCCATTATTTTTTATCATTCAGCCACTAGGGTTTCTGTGCTTTTATAGGTATATCCTCACTTTGTAAAATAGCATGCTTTAGTTGTTGATGACATATTTATGACTTACTGATAAAGAGAAGGAAAGTGACACAGTAAGCATTTTTATATTCATATCACATTTCTTTTAAAAATTATTGAAGCAATAAACAGAAGGTTTTTATCACACATTGGCAATTTTGCAAATTAATTGGGTCATTAGCATTTTATTGTACTGACTTTCTCTACTAAATCTACAATATGTTGACAAATGTGAACTTGCCTGACCAGTTTATCCTTTCACCAGTCAATGGAAAGCTAAAAGCAAGCATTTTCCAGTATACTGATGCTAGTCCTGCAGCCAAAGAAAATCTCGCTTATTTAGAACCTGGTGTTACTTTGCTGCCAGTCTGAATATTTTAAACTAAAGACAAGCCATTTCAACAAAATTTCATGTATTTCAGTAATATTATCCTGCAAAATAAGTTTGTGTGCATGGTTTTGCAACTCATGTGATTAGTGTCCATTTCTTATTAGTTGGGTCTATATTACGTTGTCGAACTTTTAAAAGTTCGAACACCATATGGTTGACACCATATGTTCGAACTTTAAAAGTTTGAAAATTTAATTAAAAACAAAAAAACACAAAAAAGTACCTGAAGGTTGTAAGCAGGGGGGCAAGCCCCCTGCACTCCCTCACCCCCAGCTACTTAAATATACTAACTCCAAGATCGCACTACATTGCAGGAAAGGGAAAGCTTCCCTTACAGAGATCCCCACTGAAACATTCAAACTTTTACAAGTTCGAACATATGGTTTCGACTATGTGACGTTCAAACTTGTAAAAGTTTGACAACATGAATGGGACACTTATTAGTTACCTAGCCTCATATGTCTGCTCTTCAGTTGCTAGAACTGCCCTGGAAGACAAAAGACATCACTGTTTCTACAGTTATGGTATGAAGATGCCTTTTCAGTTGTATATAACTATTCCATGGACAAGCTATGTTCTGTTTGGCTTACAGTATTTTTTTTACATTCTTCTGTTATTCATTTAAAATAAATATTATTATTATTAATAGTACTTTTGCTGTCCTCAACTCTCTTTCTTCTAATCCATTTTTTACTGTCTGCATTTGAATACTGCATTCAACAACTAACTTTCAGTAGCAAATAAAATGGGCTTCAGAATGTTAGACTCTAAGTTTATACTAGCTAACTGTGAGTTACACATTTCTGTAATATGCAGTCTGTCCTATACATTCAGTATTTAAATATGCACTGTAGTGTCAGATAACTTATATTTCTTTATTGGAATACATTGTCTATTCTGAATTACTTTTCCATGTAAACTGGCTTTTGTGTATCACTTTGGCTACAACTTGTCAAAGCTTTTTCAATGTAACCCAGAAGTCAAATGGTGAACCCATTACAGTTAATACAGCACCCCAACCTTAGATTTGGCTTATAATGGTTTCAAAGCAAGGGACATAACCTCCTGCATGCTTAATGTGTGGACTTCTTTCTCTTCTTTTAAAATCATTAATTTTTCCCAATTCAGTATTATTAGTTCCAATTAAAGGCATTGATAAATGAGACTGCAGTGTACACAATAATCATGTAATGTGCACATGTAGCATTTTATACATTCTTCCTATATGTTTATGCACTGACATTTTTATTGAAGTATCCTAGCACATTCTATAAAATATAGTTACATGCTCCAAATGAATATAACCTGGCACTAAATATTGATGCAGCCTGTTCACTTTCATTTATGCAGTTAATTACAAAGGTACTCATCCAAAAATGTGCAGGGGTAATTAGTGAAAAACAATATTCTCTCAATGTTCAGGAATGCATAAGTAATACACGTGGCCTACAGATAAAATTCTGCTTTTGAGGCATGCCTCTCAACTGTTCAGATTTTTGAAGAATGTCTAGATTTTACCATATATTTTGGTCTCTTCCTCATAAAAATGTTGTGGTTTTCTTACAAATCATTGAAGATTGATGTCATTAAATTCTGACATTTATTTTAGTTTCAGACTTCTTATCATTCAGAAAATGCTTGCTAACAGATATCCTGTTATTCTAGTTGTTGTTGTTGTTGTTGTTGTGTCTTTTGGCTTTTCCGAGTTAGGGGTTGCCATAGCGTTACTCCGGTCCGCGAATGATTGGTAGTTGATTTTTACATGCCAAGTTACCAGCCCTGAAGCACAACCTTCAATGAAGATACACCCATTCACGCATGTCTCCACGCAGAAGATGCTCTAGCTGAGAATCAAACCAGACAGCATCTGACTATGAGGCGACAAGGCTACCGCAGTACCACCACCGTAAATCCTGTTATTCTAGTAACTTTCTAAATAAGAGCCATCTTTAACTTATGTCCATATTTTTGGGCCTTTGCCCCTCCATTATTTTACACTTTGTTCAAATGTCTTGTGCCAAGAGATCAATTGGTATGTATTTGAAGTCATAACAATATGGCTACTTTAAAACATCAGAAACTTGCACAGCAATATATTAATTTCATTAGCTGGATTATGGTTATTTCAGTTGACTGAAGACAGTTTTTGCTAAAACTAAATGGATTACAGTGGCTGAATTTATAATTCTCTTTTGGTTCAAACAGGAATTTCTGAATCTGTGAATATATCCATCACAGTGACAACCGAGGAATACAACCTGCAATTTGTCGATTATCCTACAGTATTTTACCCCTCTCTGAACTATACAATATGTGTAAGTCTTTTATGTAAAACTATGGACTACAACAAATAGTGCATTTATGGAGGCTAACAAAATGACTCTATGCGAGTTGTAAAAAAATCCTGAAAAAGATTAAAAAAAACAGTTCAAATAATTTGGATCATATTTCAATCTGAACTATGTTAGTTGATTCCTGTTAATGTGAAAGTGCCTACATTAGTATTATGGCCCTTATGTAGAATGCAAGTTGCAGGAGAAAAAAAATAGGAGATAATGCATTTTAAAACAATTTGTAGTAAATTGTATATCAGACTGGAAAGTAAGGCAGGGTTATATAACATTGTAGGAAAAGGAGACAGAAGTAACAGTGATGCACAGTTTAAGAAACTGCTATATCTTATGGAATAAAATATAATGTAATTCATTACAACATCAGTCTGTATGGATAGAGCAGAACTAGATGGACTTCAAAAAGAATCCCAATGTGAATGTAAAATGCAGAGGCCAAAAGGTGCAGCAGTTTAGGTGATCACATAAAATGCAGTCCAGAGACATGTGTAGTCATATTGAGGAGGATCTCATTATCAGATAATTTCAATGTCTCTGAAGCAAGTGTAACTGCTGCCAGTGTGCTAAGCAGCACTTTCCAGTGGTAATTACCTTGGGCTGCCCATGCATCTCCTTCACACAGGTACCACCCTAATTCAGTCTTGCATATACATGCAGAAATTAAGCACATACTCATCACACTCACACACAATCATCCAGGACCTCTCATACCCCTGCAGGCATACTCACACAAAGTTATACAAATACACAGTCACCCCACCACCACTACATCTCCACTACCTCTTACCTGATGTTACCTGTAACATGATCTCCCCCACTGACTAAAATGGGGAAAGAGTATTTTGGCTGTGTTAATTAGCAAAGGAAGCAGTGCTAATTTAAATGGCTAATCGATTATCTGAAACTCTTTCCTTTATATAAGTGAAAGAGAGAGAGAGAGAGAGAGAGAGAAAGCACATGGCTAATTAGTATAAACAACCCTCCTGGAATGTTTCGTTAGCATGTCATATAGCCATGAAGACATCATGCTGTGGGTTCTACTGACCATGTAGAATCACCACACTGGGTGTCTGCAGGCAGTTAGCTACCCATTTTAGCCAGCAGCCCTTTCTGACTCCCAGGATAAGTCTTATTAATGTATTTACATTTCATCAGTATTATTCACAATTTGATACCGTTAGCGATTGTTTCAACTTGTATAAAGGTGTAGGTAGAATGCAGCCATGTCGAGAAGGATAACATTCTGAAAAATGAGTACTCAACAAGCCTGAAAAAAGTGAAATGGCCATAATGAGAAGGTATTTTCACCTGACAGGTAAGTGATCTACATGTATAGCAGCTGTAATTACAGCTATGAGTTGTTAAAAGCAGTGGGAAGTTCAGCTGCTGCTTAAACATTTCTGCACTGTGATGGGTTTCTTAGAAGCTCACAGAATAGTTAAACTGCATTACTTATATAGGTATAACAACTTGTTTTTATGAATTACTATGATTCAGTGCTATTTTCAGTGGATATCAGTTAAAAAAATTCATAACATCAAATGTATGACAGACCCTTTCAGTGTGGAACAACGAGGAACTGGACATTTTAAGAAACAAATTAAGGAATGTTCCTAGTCATAAGGTATACTTCAGAACATTTTAAGAAACAGACTGAGGAATGATCCAAGTCATAAGGTATACTTGAGAGGGATGTTCAGGACAGTTCTGAAAGTCATGTAACAGAAGGTAGAAAAGTTGATTTCCAGATAAGCATTTTTTTTTTATTTTGTTTCTTACTTTTTTGAATGAAGCATTATTTTCACTGAAAGAAACTGACACTTTCATGTAGTTCAAATATTTGAATTCAGTATGAACATAAATAGAAATGCCTGACACATTTCTCAAGTTATACTTAAAATCACTTGCAATCTTTTTCTGAGTCAGGAAGTAGTTAAAGGACTGGATGAAAGCAAAATACAATTTCCAGCTGCCATAACATATCTCTAAGTAAAGTAGTAAGGTGTTGTTTTGCCTCAGAAAGTGTTACAAAGATTTGTATGGCTCATGTTTTCATTGATAACTATAATGGGTGAACAAATAACAATAACAAAGTAACAATTTAACTGCTAATATCCAGATTTGACAATATAAATTGATGAGGAATACTAGGGGATATCTATGTACATAAAATAGACACAAATTAATGGCAAACATTGTTCTACCTTGCTGATAGGATACAATGCAGCTTGGTAGGAAACAAACTTAAGTTTTGTTGTTAATATGGATACTAATGAAATGCTTTTTTCCTGAGACCTAATATTGTTTTTTTTTTATTTTAGTGTAAGAATGGAGAATGTTTTAGAATTTGCATTGCTTTTTAATATCCCTTCCACATTTGTTGATTTTAAGTAAAGAAAAGTTGCCTTTTTCAAATCAAGAAAGGAGACTGTTTACATTGACTCAGTCCTAGTTGTAACATTTTTTTGAGTGTAAAGTAGGCCACCACTATTTTTCTTATCTTTTAGAAAGAATATTCTCAGAGATATATGTTAAGACCATTTTCAATGCATATTTAAACAGTGAACGCATCAACTTTTTAATTCTACTATCACCCTCAAAAAAGTACTTTTTGTACCCCCCTGCAGCTGTTTACCAACGGGCAGATTGCTCTAACTTTGCCATTTATTCCTTGATGGATACACAGATCGAGTCTCATTGGCAGCCATCGAGGGGATTGTCTTTTGTTTGCCATAACATCTAATCAAGTGTAATGCATAAGAACTTGGGGGAGGGGTGCATAACAGATGAAGCATGGATCTGTCACCCTTTTCCATTAACTCATTCCCTCCAGCAGAGTTCTTTTGAGTGTGTACCTTTAACACCTAGTGGGCATGGCTTCAGCATTTAAAAACTGAAGTTATCACCATAACATTTTTAACAAATACCCATTGACAGAGGTCATATATCAATACAATTGTGTTTGCTATCATGTATGCTTCAAGATAAAATTTTCAGATACCTTGTATGTAACATGGTTTTGGAATTATTAATGCAAATATGAACAGGCAATATTTGACGCCTAGAGGAGCAGTAGGGTGTAACTGCAGAAACGCCTGGAGACATCACTCGGCTGTAATGAGTTAATGATGTAGCCCCTCAATTAACCCCACCCTCTTATGACAAGCATATGGCTTCCATTAAATTGCCAGTCTCCAGTGGAGATTCATTAATGGCAGAAGTGGCCTGTGATACACCCCTCAGAATCTTCCCTGGGAGAGGGAAGCAAAGCCAGTCCTATCTCTTCACTCCTCCCCTTCACACAGCTGCCTCCTTCAGTACCAGGGTATCCTTCCTGAAACTGAGTTGTCTTGGTTTTAGACAGGGTTTTATCCATTTATGCCATGAAATCAGCCAAAATAGGTACATAGACAGCTGCAAAGCTTGCAGTTAAGAATACTTTTGATGAACATTAGCCCATTTTCCTAATTGTCCCAGATCATTGTCTGGTTAAGTGACTTGCTGTCAGTCACATAATGGAGGCTGAAGAACTCTAATCTTGCACAACAGGAAGTAGCTTGTTAACATTTCATAACCTTAGCCCTCTGTGCTAATTGCCAGTTTTTATTTTTTACTTATTTATTTTTTTATATTTTTTTCTTAATCAACAGAATTTGTTGCTGTTGTGTTAAAAAGTAAACATTGGAGAGCCCTGAAATTCCATTGCTTTCTAATGATTCAGGGATCTGCTAATAGGTGTAATATCATCCGAGTCTGCATCTGCATGGTGATGAGTGGTTGAGATATTTTAAGTGATTTTGGTAAAGAGAATACAAAATGAATAAAGACATATTTTTCTTTTACTAATGAATGAAGATTTAATTTTGAAATGAATTGTGTTACACATAATGTCTTCACTGGAACTCTGTTACGTAAATTGTTTATTTTATGTATTTTTCACATAAGCCCTCCAATAGCTGTGTTTTCCCCACTTCAGTGTAAAAGTCTTATCACAGTCCCCACTTACTGATGTCACTGGGACTGGAATTCCAGCTGGCATGACACTATGACAGAACTGGTCTTCCTAAGACCCATTCATGAGCAGGTAAACATAGTGCTTTTGCTTTAATGCTAAGGTCTTCATCCCTGTGTTTGCCCAACTGTAGGTATGATAAAATGACTCTCAATAATACTGAAATGTGCATAGCATAAAAGATCTAAAGTTTAATTTCCTGTACATTGTCATAGCGTCCCACTGACTTCTCCCATGCTGGTATACTGTGGAGGCGGAAGAAGAAGAAACACTGCATGCAGACAAGCAGGAACAAAGAAATATCTTGAAGATCATGCTTTTCATGATGCTTTATTTGTGGGATGGGATAAGTTATATTTGTGGGAGGGGATAAGTTATATTTGTGGGAGGGGATAAGTTATATTTGCATAAGTTATATTTGTGGGAGTGGATAAGTTTACTCTTACAATGGATCATATCCAAAAGATAGGTTAACTGCCCTGAAGGGCCATTTTAAGCCTAGGTAATAAACGAGGGCAGAATCAAACCCTGTACCTTATGTCTGTGTTGGGAAGACCTTAGCCATTATACCAGTCTTCATCACAGCAAGATAGTTCTCAGATTGTTACTCATTTCTGTTCATTTTCAAAACATTACAGCTGTTCCTTAGACTGCCACTTGGCTGACTCTCCTTCCTGACTGTTGGGCCCCTTTTTAACTAGTTCATTGCTGAAGACAATCAGTACTTTGTTGCTAGGATAATAGATTATTTTCCGTACATATATGTTTTCTGCCACTACTGTGTCAGGCCATTATTATGGTTGTACCTTTCTTGCCAAACTAGCATCTAGAAATTGACAATAATCATCAGTTAAAATATTAAGAATCTGTGATAACAAGGAAGTTATGAAATGGTTGTAAATATTTATGGGGAGAGTGTGCACTTTGTATCAACCAGTAAATATGAGGATGTCTCTATATTAGAGGAGGATAGAGGCAAGGTAAAACCGACACTACTTCTATTTCTAACAGTGTGTATCACTGAGCTAAACTGTATCTGTAGTGTACAGGTATGCTCATAAAAAGCAAGATCAAAGCAGTATTTACATGTATTTGGAATGCTTTGATATTAACATGCCTAATGCCAAATTTCTTTGTGCTTTATCTAATATACTTTGTTTTCTTTAATTTTTGTCATTATTTAGCTAAAAGTAATGCGATATGACAACAAACCCCTATCAGAAAACGAAACCCAGAATCAAGTGACTGTTACAGTTACAAAGGCAAACACACTGTTTTACCATGATATGAATAAAAGAAAACTGGATTTTCGAGGAGTATCTTCATCAGCGATAGATATTGAGCCATTTCCATCTGCAGATGAAACGCCAAACAAAATCAACTATACCATTCCAGAAAATGGGATGATTCACATTGAAATTCCTGTTCAAAATGAAACATCATTTATTACAATTGAGGTAAAATCTGGAGCATGGTACATTTTATATGCATTTATTAATGTAATAGGAATTTATGAAAGAATGCTGCAAGTTGGGGAATGGTTTAATGGAAGATTGTTAAAAGGAGGAGAGGCCCAAATCTGGATTTGGGTGTATCTGAACTAATGCCATTGTCTTAGTAGCATTACATATTCAGCTCCCTAATGGTTTTATCTATGGCTTATTCTATAAACTACACCTTTGTAAGCATATACATGAATCCCAACAATAACATTGTTTAATTATTTGGTAACAAATGATCTAATCTACTAATGTATAACTATTTAATAGAGGAAAAGAAACTTAGTATGGGAAAAATAAGTAAAAGGAGAGTTGAACACAGTTTATTTTGTAACCTTGCCTCATAGTTTTGTTACACTGAACAGGACTCCATCGATCATTTTTTGCATAAGGACTTACACAAGCAAATTAGAAACAAGCAGAAGATGACAGAAAGTGTCAGCGAGATTAACAGCAATAAGAGATAAGAAGATGCTCTTACTTCATATCCAGTTCTCCCAAGGAGTGAGGGAATTGCTCATTGATAACATTTACTTTTATTTACTATTACTTTTATTTTATCTGTTTGGCTAGTTTTATTTTATGTCTAGGTATATGTTACAGTGCAGTATTGCAGTGGAAACCTGAAGAACAATGTTGCATTATGAGCAACAATGTAATATATGCAAGAAGTAACAGTATACATATTCCTCAGTTTCAAGCAGCATTAGTAATGTGCAAGAATAAATGATAGTAGCAGTGTAAAGCAAAAGCAGGAAACATGGAGCTATGTATCAAAGGCAGAATCAATATTTATGCACTGCATGTCTTAAATATTTGGTACATAGCAAAATATTTTTAAAATACTTAAGGCACACTAATAATAAAGTTTTGACAAAAGCTTTCAGTAAGATTTTAAAACATAAGAAATTTTACATTGACAGGAAAAGGAAATTCTTATACAATAGAGGTAAGCTGATATAAAATTCAAACGTAAATAAATAATGACATCTGAATTCTGCATGTGAACAAGCTGTACAGTGATTTGCCTAGGAAATGAAGATTTGCAGAAGGTATTATAATGTTTGGTATTTGCTGAATATGGCAGACAGTATAGAACAGTTGAAACATATAAGTTAATCTGATAATCCAAATAGGTTTAGGGGATGCACAGCTCTACAGACATCGACAGAAAACAGTATAATTATGGTGAAAATAAATACATAATAAAATGTCTAAGGGGACTCTTCTAGACATTGTAAGTACAAGCCTGGATACAAGAGTGAGTTCTAACTTCTAAGTTAGATTGCTACTTTGTCAGGCAGGTGAGTTATAATGGTTATAATGCTACCTTTTTATGATTGTTAAAAGACACACGACTTAGTTATCTATATGACATCTTTAGGGCATGATGGAATCCCACAGTGGAAGTTAATTTCAGATTTTAAGTATTCCAGAAGCAGGATTTTATATATGCTGACATCCTACTAGCTTTGAGTGCTGCAAGGGAGATAGTTCCAGGTGTCTGGAGTATAATGCTGTGCTATGGGCCCATGTACATCGAATGTTCTAACACCTTCAAACTATTGTTATCCCAAATGTTGTCTTTCTCTGACAGGTATTTCTCAATTCAGTAAATTGATAGAAATAGAAAATGGCCTTTGAAAGTTGAGTTTGCACGTGAAACAGATCAGCACGTGATGAACTCTATTAGTTAAATTAAGTCATCTGTGGTTTTCCAGC
>NC_056725.1:885037507-885137507 GCF_019279795.1 Protopterus annectens
TATGTATACTGTGTTTTCTCCACCCATCCAAGTAGCTTGCTGAACTTAGAAAATGGGCATCTGTATGATTTTTCTTTTTTCTTTATTGCATTTTGATGTTTACATTTATCAGTTTATTTATAATAATTACTCATTTTGTGTTGTGTTCTTAATTAAAATAATTTTCTCCACCATTTTAACTAATTAAGTGCAATGCAGGGTTATAACATTTCATCTATGTAGTATTTTGTTATCAAAATTTTCATGCTAGTCATTTAAGGGAGCCTTTGTCAGACTGTTAAAAATATTGCACAGTTCAGTTTATAAACAAGTGCTTATACTATATAATACATCAGCTGAGATCTATCCAGATAAGGAGACTTACGTATACATTTTTCACACACGTATATTCTTTTCTAGGTAACACAGCCTCAAAAATATTCAAAGAAAAATAAATTTTGTGGCAACTCCAGTAATTGAAAGACACATACACATATGCAAATAGTAAAACTCCCCATAATTCTTTAAGTTGTTTTAGCTGACGCTATGCCTATTATACCCTAAACATGTTCAGAAGGGGCCATCACTTTTAAGAGAACTCCCATAAACTGAAAATCACATATAAGCAGCTAACAGGGCTCTATACTATTAACTCAAATGTTTAGAATAGCAAATACAACTCCGTTGACACATCTACAAATCAAGCGACCTACCAAACCATCAAAAATGAAGACATCAAATGCATTACATCATCAAAAGTGCCATTCAGGTAAGTCAAACCCAACGAAATAAAACTATATTAGCACACTTTTTGCAGGGTGGCAAGCCCCGTGCACCCCCCCATGTGGGGGGCTGTGCCTCCGCACCCCCTACGTAAATATACCAACTCCGAGACAGTACTACAGTGGGGAAAAGGATATATGTCCTCATCCCCATCATCATGCTGCTGGCCAACAAATACATTCAATGTCTTCAAGTTCGATAGTTTGGTAATTCGCTGAATTTGTCAATCGACATTAATGTGTCGATGGAGTTGTATTCGCTATGCTAAACATTCAAGTTAATAATATAGAATAATGGGTCTATATTGGTACCATACCATCTTAAGTTAGTTTATCTGATGGTATTCCTGTTACCTTTTTTTAATGGGTTTATGTGATCGTGTATGTGTGTGTGTGTTTTATATATATTTTAGGATGCTTTTGTATATATGCAATATTTTATATTTATGCACTTCTACTATACCTTCAAATTTTCCACATGGGTAAAAAATGCCTGATAAAGACTTTTGACTTCATTTGAGTATGTGTGAGTGTGTGTAATTTGACCCCTTTGTTAAAGGGGCTATTTTTTACAGCGTTTTGTTTCCTAACTGAATGTGAGGTCTAGGTATTCTGCTATTTCCTGTGCACGGAAAAAAATCATGAATAAATATGTAGCAATCTGATAGATCAAGTTTCCTTGTATGTTTTACAATAACAAATAAATATTTCAGCACACTTGGGATAACAGGCAATGTCTGTTTCTTTAAGAATTTATATGAGTGACACACAATCAGAACACATTTAGCATCAGGATGTAGTTGCCTTTGGCATCCCAGGTAAAAATATAACTACTTTTTAGTAGGTAATTTAAAGTGCAATCCTTCACAAAACAGAATTTATTAAGACTGATGATTAGACATGAATGTTGACTATTATCCATAAGCATTTATGTGAATATTTCCTTGGAGAGAGAGAATGTCTTACAAATGAACACCGCAACTTAAGAGACATGTCTTTTCTATTTATCCAATGCTTAGATATTAAGACTTTAACCTACACTGAAGTTGCCCACATCAGATATTAACTTTTCTTTCAGTAATTTGGAGTAGGCATATCAGGGATGCTGTTATATCAATCAGGATCATTATTTTCTTTATAATTAACTTTTTAAATCATCTACATAACAAGGCCACACAGTCTGAATAGACTGACATTCTCAAAAATGTGAAACATGTCTAGTACTGCAACATTTCCCCACAGTGTGCATTGAAGGATGTTAACTCTCCCTTAACAACTGCCTTGTGGGGATCAATAAACTTCACACAGGACCAAGAATTGTTGGTGTATAACTTCAGAATAAAGTAGATTTTTGCATGTGTTGCTCTATCTTTTTGACAACTTTGGATAAATATTTATTTCTTTTCATCCTGATAGCCAATAACATGAAATATAAGAATCAGCATATTATGAAAAATTTTAAAATGAGTTATAGAATTTAAGGGATTTTTTTCTTTTTCAGGTAACTTAACCATAATGCAATCAATCTGAATGTATTGCTACCATACGTGAAAAATAGTATAGAAATTAAAGATTGCTATCTTAATCACATTTAGTTGTGAATTGCACTTTTATGTGTGAGTGGTCCCTTATTTCTGCATTTGAAATTAATATGCTGCTTCCTATGATATGGTGTGACCAGTGCTGCCATATGGGGCAGAAAACAGGACAGTGAAGACAGGGCAGTCGAGGAAGCTTGAGGTGATGTAGATGATGAAATAAGAACATCAGAGCAGAAGCCAAAATAACCTTGTTGTAGAGAATGGCTGAGAAAATAAATTATGATAGTTTAATCAGATTTGCAAGAAAACAAACATGGTTTGATAAAACATAATTGGGTGAGGCAGAAGGTGGCAAGAGAAGCTGAGGATGCCCAGCCAAGAGATGTATGAATTGTATGACAGAAGACCTGAGACACTTGAGCATGAATGATGAAGAATATAGAGGAGAGGCTGTGAAATGAAAGAAATTGGGAAAGTAGACACAATACTGGGATCCCATGTAAAACTGAATAACAAAAAACAGGTTGATTGTGATGATTTTTGCCTTATTTATTTATTTGTTTATTTATTTGAATCTGTTTCCCGAGTAGGTATGCTGGCCCAAGAACCTTTCTGGACATGACTTGAACCTTCAAAAAGTCCATACAAATGGAAGAAGTTGCAAACAAACTTATCACAAAAACACAAGTAAATACCAAGTGTTCCAAACAAAAACAGCAGAAACCAAAATAACAATGCCACAGGAAAAATAGGTATAGGTTCTAAAAATGTTTGAAAAGAACAGCTTAAGGTACAGAATAAAGGGGTAGGGTGACAGAAGTCTTGTCTAGTGATGGTGTTGATAATGGTGGTACTGAAAATGATCTTGCTGAACCGAAACATGCTGTAGTCTTAATGGTCCATGTTTTACTGAGATGTTAGTATTATCAATGAGTCATGTGACAGTAAGAATTCCTTGAAAAGATCCAATTTCTTACAAAATGTATGAGTATAAAATATGAATACCTTGCTGTATAGGGAACATTCTAGAAAAATACACAAAGTCTTGCAATGAAAGGAATCAATTTAGATAAAATACTTTGGGTGTGTATATAAGATCTAATCATCATGATTTAGAAAGGGGAATTACTGGATTTTGAAATGTATAGTGTTAGTTTTATGGTCCTGAAGAAGTTTTGAGAAGAATAGTTCCAAGGTCAGAAAAAAGGAGTAGGGTAACAGATGGCAGCATTGTATAGCACTGTTAGAAACTTTAAATTAATAGGAATGATCTGAATCATACAAAACTGTAAAGCCTGAGTATAACTGTTCATAAAGACAAACTTTTATCATATCAAAGAGAAAGAGAATATGAACTCAATCAAAAACTGTACTTGCATCAATAATAACAATTTTCTGCTAATTACCAAAGGTTTTCTATTTTATGAAATTATATCCAGCATTTTATTATTATTCTGGGCCTGTCTCATCTTTAGGAAACCTGACTAGATCTTTGGTATGTGCTGAAAACCTACCAATCAGAGTCTTTTAGTTAAGGAAAGCTACCAGTTACAGTCTTTTAGCTAAGGAGGCAAAATTTATTTTAAGGGGATCTCATCTGGGTTTGAGAATAAGAAATGGTTATGACTAATGCATAATTTATTGCCAATACCACACATGTTTTATAGAGTTATATAATTTTACTACAGTTAGAGTTACCTGATATTTAAACTCCTTGTAAATATACGTTTTGAAAGCATGCAGTCCTGGATCCTTGCTTGGTTTATGGCCAGAACTTTTATCTTGAATTTTCTCAAGAGATATTTCATTGGTTGGCATAATGATGCAGTGATCTGAAACGTTCAGAGTGAAGCCAACAAGATTTTATTTCTGTATCATGGGTATTTGGGCATGTTACAATTTAGTACACTGAAGGTGTTTCAGAGCTAAGTAATGGTGTGTTCTGTATGGGGTATTAGCATCAGATTTTGTTTTTTATTGTAGTATTGTTTGAATAGGCAAGTTTGGTTGGCTTGCAGATTTATAAAAATGGTAGCTTCATACAGAAGAGGGGGAACTAGGTAAGTTGTGATAATTGCTTTCCTAGTGTCATCTGCAATGTAGGGCTTTATCTATATATGACCCCACATTTTGGATATTTTTCAATCATTTCAACATTTTGTCAGTTATGCTCCCTGGAAGGTTTGTGTGGGTTTCTACTTCAATGTTAGCACAGCTGGAAGCTGTTGTGTTGCAGAGATACCACTATTGAGAGAATTGCTTGATTTGGGGTTTAGGAGTAACCGTGAGTCATGCAGCCAACTTTTAATAAATAATAGGGATTCCTAGGATTCAGCTGCAGTTTTTTTAGGTTTGTGGCAGAGCTGATTAAGGTTGAGTCATCTGCATACTGGATGATGGTAGCATGGTTACTTGCAGTTTGGTAGCTGTTTAAAAATATGTAGAAAGGATTTGGCTCAGAATAAACCCTTGTGTGAACCCACTCTGCAGATAAAAAGGAGCAGATATCTATTTGCCATTCCCTGGTCTGTCAGTCAGTGAGATTGCTGTTAAACTAGGAGAAAGGTGATAGATGTAATCCTAACAGAGTCTTTTTAATAGACGTTAGTGTGATAAATTATCAATGGCCTTAGATAGGACTAAAATAAGGCAGATATAAGGTTGTCTTTACTTCAGATTTGGTTGATGGAGGTGGTGAAGTTAAAAAGGGCAATGACAAAATAGGGATGTGGACAAATCCATGCTGTGTGGCAGATAGGATTTAATTATGAGGGAGAAAGTTAAGTATTTGATTTGAATTCGTTTTTCTAATACTATAGAAAGAGGCAAAAGAATGGTGATGGGCCAGTAACTGGAAAGAGGTATGTGGACTTTACACCTTTATGCAGTGGTAATATTTACAATTTTTTACAGAGGTCTGGGAAATAGCTTTTTCTGATTGAGTGGTTGATTGATATGCATACAAACATACAGATATTTCAGGTACTATGAAATAATGCCCTTCTAGCTTATCAATATACACGAACAATCATTGCCACAATAAGTTTCTATTGTGTTCTTAAATAACTAATTTAGTGCTTGCTTTAATATAATTTGGTAGTCTACTCCATACATCAGCTAAACTCTGTGAGAACCAATTAGAACATCTCTCATTAGTATATCATTTTCTACACAGATCACCTGATGATTCTTGATTACTCTCTGATAACTTCAAACATTTCCACAGGTATTTGTCTTTAAATGAACAGTATAACTAACTAAGGTTTTCTCATAAATCTCTGTATGAGACACTGTGCAGTTCAGATAATTTAATATTTCATAATAAGTTAAACTTTCACATCTGTGGAGATCTTTGGTATATCTCTGCTATACTCTTTACAATTTACAAATGCCGGTTTTCTTATGTGATTTTCATATTGATATTACATGCTCAAATTTAGGTCTGATATAGCTGCAAATATTTAATCATTTATAATTTCCTAAACTTTATAAACATTTTATATATCCTAAAGTTTTATAACTTTCATTAATCAATTGGTTGAATTGCTCATAACAATTCAGAGACAGATCTACCTATATACCCAGGTCCTTAAACAAATGTGCATTTTCAATCACTCTGTACTGTATTAAATATTCAGCCTTCAGACTATGTCCACCAAATGCCATATGCTTATTTTTTATGCATCTTTTAAGCATACTATATTTCTGTGCCTAATTGTCAGTTTAGTCAAGTTCTTTTGCAGACTATCTTTCATATGTATGACCATTTTATTCATTTTCACGTAATCTGCATACAGACTTAATAACACCTCTCATGAAAAAGATAGCTCTGAAAGAAAAAAAATCTAAACAAGTATGGCCTGAGGATAGAGACCTGTGGGACGCTGACTGTAACCTAGAATTTCACCTGTTCAGTTTCTGTATGACACTTGTCATGTCCTATTTGTAAGCCATGCAGCTACTGAGCATATCAAGATTCCATTAATATCTAGTTGTTGTAATTTATTGATGAGTGTTTTGTCTATCATCCTATCAAAGGCTGAAGATAAATCTATAGGAATTATATCACAACACACATTTTCATTTATAGCAGTTATTATATTGCTATAGAACATCATGTTACGGGTCGTTATAGGTGTAGTTTCAACTTATGCATGCTGATTTATTGTTTATAGTCCCCAAAACCTATCCATTTTTGACAATAGTTTATCCAAAGTAACCTTTTCTACACTTTTTCCACAACAGGAAAGTAAACATGTAGGTCTATGTGACTCTTGGTTTGTTCTCTTCGCCTTTCACTTAAAGATGGGTTTAATGACTGCAAGTCTACAGTCTTGAAGGATCAACCCATAATTATATGACCTAACAAATAACAGATATAATGGTACTGTAAGTTTTTTTTTCAGGTCATTATTACTGTCCTTGTTGTTTGTGTGCTTTTTGGGTCCAATTTGCATAGTTCCTTTTAACTATAATCAAGTTTAATTTCAGAATCTGAAGTTAGCTGGATATTACTAGTACAATTCATCACCCCTTTGTGGGCCAAGACTGTTTTTGCTTATGTTTTTGTAAATATATAGATAATCTGTCATATCTGAGAATACATGTTACAGTCTACACACACACACACCCACACACACACACACACACACACACACACACACACACACACACACACACACACACTTTGTTAATGTGTATGTTTTAACTCCTACTGCATCTTATGTATCCATAAAATGTTACCTACTATGCTTATTACTTATTTATATAAATTTTCAAAATGTTCCTGATCTTGTCTCATGCTATGTTTAATTTCTGTCCATTTTGTTTATTTCAGTTTTCAATGTTATAGTTTGATCTTTAATCTTGATAAAGTATCTTGTTCTTATGAAAATATATCCTGTTGACCTTTAGTTCGCAGATCCAGATGTTAAACTTCTTTTTTTTCAATCAATTTCCATTTCAAAAATTACTATATTTTTCCTGCAGTCATTCCAGTGAATGCATCACTGTAATAGATTTTACATAGTGACTGTTTTGCTTCCATATAATTAGTTAGTTTAGATTTCAGCTTGGCAGAATCATCTAGCAGCAATTTAACCTTTATAACCCCATTAATAATTCACATCAAACATGGTAAGACTTGACATGATGTAACAGTCATTTCCTTAGGAAAACAAACAATGTCCAATGAGCTCTGTTCCCTTGTATGTTTGTTTCAATCTGTAACAATTGTTGCTCCTGAACATACATTGTAAATAATTTCCTTACTAATGTAGAATCAACATTATTCCAGTCTGTTTCTGGTAAATTTAAATCCCCAGCCAGTATTATTTTCCCTCTGAGTATCATGCAAGAAATGTATGAATTCCTCTAACAACTGTAATCTGTTCTAGGTTTGATTTTATCTCAGTTACACAATCTACAGTATTGGTGTTATCATCAAACATGAAATAATCATAGGTCTTATAACAATCTTCACTCCATATAATAACACCACCACCATTTTTTTTTGTTAGAATGCTTGCTATAATAAAAACATTTATATCCTGACAGACATAGTTTCCAGTCATTGTTCTTTAACCATGTTTTGGAAACAATAACAATGTCAGTCTTTTATGAATGTAGCAAGTTTTCCAATAAAATACAATTTTTTCTAATGTTCCTAGCATTAAAAAACAACCTGTATAAACAAAATGTTGCATCTGTGAAATTTTAAATTTCAGACCTGGCAAAAATCTTGTCTTGGATTAGTCAAATATTGCAATATATCTACTGTAAAAATGTTCTTCCCTTTTCTTTACAAGTGGATTTCATCCAGTGTAATATATGTGTGCCCAGAATTAGGCTTGGATATTAATAACCATTTCTATTTTTTTTAAATCAGCCATTTTTTTATTTAGGTAGTACCTTCAAAATATTTTCATTCATGCTGACTTGACTTTCTTTTCTATGTCTGATTTGTTAAAAAATGTTTTTAACACCTATACAGGCTATGCTAACAATAAGTTCCCTACTAACAGTCAATGAGACCTTCCCCTCTTTCTTTTCCCATCTCAAGTTTTCCACCTTTTTGCCTTCTTTGTTCTTCAAAGCATAATGACTTTATTACAATACTTACGTAGTCTGGTGATTATTTGGTCATATTAGTTGAGATACTTCTTAATAAAATACATCAAAAAGATGGATAATTGACAAAATTCCATACTAGCAGTCCAGAAATTCTGTTTATGTTTTCTTTTTTTTCTTTAATATTGCTCTAAATAACTGGTATTTTGGGTTTCTTGCTTCTAGTCTCTATCTATCTATTTTTCCAAAAGATGTTTTCAGTGAGGAATGTATCCAGCCCATGTTTTCACTATCCCAGATGATGTTATTATTTCTGGTGAAGGATGTGGCTTTTTATAAGTTATTGAAAATTCTTGTATCATTTTTTAGAAAAAAAATGTTTCTGAGTAGATATAGAAGATGGAGCTTAATGTTTTGTTTCATAGACTTGATTAAGGGTCAGCATTCTCTTCTTTTTCCAGAGTTTTACTAGCATATTGATTGATAAACCTTATTGTAAGTTATGCAGTTTTGTATTGAAGAATTTGCCCAAGCTGATTTTAAGACCAGTTCTTTTTCTAAAAAGGACATAAATCTCACCACAATGGATCTGGGTATTGATATATGTCTTGCGCAAGTACATTTTTTAAGTGTTCCATGAATTCTCTCTATACGAAAGGAAAATCCTTTGTGCATGTTCAAAATTTTAAGAATCCATATACCATGTCAATATCTTCTGACTTTTCAAGTACTGCAAAAATTCTAAGATTATTCATCTTCTCTCTGTTTTCTAATGCCTCTAGCTTATTTTTAGCCAAGTATTTTGTTTCAGAGGGGACTCTGTATGTGATTATTACTCTCTCTCATTTTTTTGTTCTAGATTACTGACTGAATATTCTACATCCTGTGTTTGTGCATTGTGTTTATCAACCATGTTTTTCAAAAGCTGTTTTAGTGCTATTGTCTTGCATTATTTCTGTTTTCTTATGTAACTGTTCCATTTTCAGGAAGAATTACTGCATTTAATTTTTCACTTGTTAGAGGTGCCTTTTCAAAGCAGCCATCTCTGAATGAAAGTTTTCTTTTCTGATGTTCATTTGATGAAAGGATAAGAATCTGGCTAGGATCATGAGGAAGTAATTCTGACAGGAATATTTCCTTTTCTCTTGCTAAAACCTAACCTCTGATCTATCAGTTATTTCAAATGACTAATCTTCATCATCATCATTAGCCTTATTAATCTTACTGGTTTTGTTGCTTATTTTATTTGCATGCATGCAATTCCCATGTAGTTGTCTTTGTACTTCCAGAGTTTGAACACTGTTCCCAGCTTCAGTCTTTCTCTTTTTTTTTCTTACAGTAATATTCTTTCATACTTCCAGGTTCACTTTAGATTTTTTCCTTTTAGCCCAACATTGCCTCTTTTTTCTATCTTTCCTATTGGAAAAATGATGCCATTTTCTGTAGACTGATGTTTTCTGATTAAACAGTGTTATCTATCATTCCCTGTACCCTATGTGTTACATAACAAAGCAGTGTCCTTTTCAGTAGATCTTCTCTTTGCATATATAATGAATACTGCTATCCTGAATTCCAAAGTTGTCATCAGTAGGATGACATTTAATAGTGGTTAAGTGATTGTTACTGGCAGAGGACACTTTCTTTCCTAAGTGTGTTCTATTTGCACTTTGCGTAATATTGTTTATCTCATCAGCCCTATCATTAATGCACGTAACAACAGTTTTCCAAGCCATGCCGATAGCGTAAGTGCAATCATCTTTAGTAAGTCTAGATTAACTATTAATAATGGTAAGCAAATCATCCAATTTTTGATATGCGGAACACAAGTCTCCTGTGTTATCATGTGTTATCCTTGTACATACACAACCTTTCGCACACTGGGCAGGAACATGTGTTTCAGCAAATCATTAATGGCATATTCATTTAAAGACACCATTCTCAGCTACAAACAATTAAAGTTTAACAGAAAAAAATGAAGCCAGTGACAACAGGTTAAAAGAAATTAGTAACAAGTCAAAATGAGTGATGAATTCACACAGACAACATGCAAATAAGGATTAAAGTAAAATGAGCTAACTTTACACTCGTGAAAGTAATTCATAAAGTAGTCATTCTGACCTACCTTTCAGTTGTGCTAGTTGCACTAAGATGCTGCACATCATTTATGTTAAATGTTAAGCATGAATGCACAAAATAGTTTCAGCTCACTATAGCTCGCAGTCACACTTTATTTTAACAGTGAAAATCAGAGGTAAAAATAACATAGAAATCAAAATAAATCTTCACCTGTAAACTGAATAGGCCATGCTATCAGCTGAAAGCTTAATGCATTCTACTGGTAGGTTGCCTGAGGTAAGAGCAGTGGGTCCCACTTTGAGGAGAAACATTTTGAAAGTGGAGTTAGGTATGGGCTGGAAGCACAGCTTATTGGTGTTTCTATCAGGTTCAGAGGACAGAGGTGTCTTAGGGGATGTATTTTTAGAGGAGAGGAGAGGTTACACTATTCATGAAATGTGAGCTGAATTGGTTGGTAGTGTTTTCAGAATGATTACTAAATAGATAGATAGAAAGAAAGAAAGATAACTAGACATAGATAGATGACAGATAGATCAATATGTGAGACAGAAAGTCAGATAAAACCAAGTGCAACTAAAATATATAGGCATAAATAACTTTTAGAATGCCTGCAACCTTTCCTGAATGATTTCTATAAATCTACTAATATGGCTTCTAAACATGTCAGCTCATGTTATAGCATTAATTTTTGTACACAAACTAAAACAAATTCTATTGTCCCAGTCCCCTCCAATAAACACATCACACTGAATGACGTTTGATGACCTTTATTAAACTTCCATAACATAGCTTTGATAACCAATATCTGAACATAGTATAGCTAATTTTAATCACAGCAAAAACATCCATGTAATGTTAATCAGGACAGCGTGGCCTCACTCATCCTGACCCAGTAAGCAGCGTCCATACCTCCACTCACTTAGTTTACTTATGAAGCAGCATCCCGCCACTCACTTCACATACCATTAAGTGAATTACACCTCTGACCAAATGAGCAGCTTCCTTACCTCTGCTTACTTATATTCACCAATTATAAATGAAACACCCGAACCAATAAGCAGGGTCCTTATAAATGAAACATCCGAACCAATAAGCAGCGTCCTTACCTCCGCTTACTTATTTATCAAGCAGCCTCCAACTGTTCACTTTTTCCCCAATTCATTGAAATGAACATCCGACACCAGGGGAGGAATAGAAGAGAGCAAGCCTGTCCAACTTCTCTGCCCTACCTGGACTGATAAAATAACCACAATCGCCACCAATCCACCAAAAAATGGAAGGGAGGGTGGGTAGCAAGTTCATGCCAAAATGTGATTCCTTACTCAACTACACTTGCCTAAACCCCTTAAGCCCCTCCCCACCCTTACCTCATTTTCCCCCAATCATCCCTCCTTCCCATTTAGCCCTTTAATCCCCCCACCCTCTTAACTCCCACTAACATACTTTATCTAGCCCATTTCTGAAGATGCTCCTGGACAAATTTGTTTGTTACCAAACCTCATTTACTGCAATGAAAAAGTCACGTAATCCTTTTTGTTGAAGGATTATGTTTTTAGAACACAGCTACTTGGTCTATTACAGTAGATGTGCTCTTTGTCAGATAGTAGTAATGAAGATCCTGATAATTGCTTAATGCTAGTCTGGAAGTTGATTAGCTGGGCTTATTTGCTCAGCCATACCAAATTGATTTTTCATTTACTTGGAATGCTGTTTCTTGCTTCTTTGCAGAATGAGTTTTATGTATTGCTTGTTAATGGGGTCTTGGTGCTCTGAGGTCCTATTCATTCTACAAGGTACAGTGCTCTCAGAGTGAGAAGAATATAAAGTTAGGAGGGGTGCAGTCATGATTGTCTCCAGAAAGAAATGCTTATTTGATTTCTCACACTTGCTTATAAATTTAACAGGTTGTATATATAATTGGGAGAATGCATGAATTTAAGCTATGACGCTACAATGTACAAGCACTTGTGACCAGGATAGTGTGAAATAAGGCTTTACTTAGGATATTCATTATGTTTGTCCAGTAATTACATCACCAATGTTGCAGTTTCCTGTCAGTAAACTCATGCTACATTTATTTATTTATTTATTTATTTATTTATGCTGGAAATACAATTAAATGTCGGTGGCACCCTATTTAACCCCTATATTAAATTATTAAATTTGAAGAGCATGATAAGATGGTTTGCCATATCAAATATCTTACTAGACTAGAATATCTCCTGCTCTCATTTGATTTCTTCTCCTTGATTATAGAATGATTGCTCAAAATAAGATAGCCCTTGAATATATGAGTCCTAAACTTATAGCTGTTTAAACCCAAGCTATTTATGATGTATCTCACAAAGCTCATGGATATATGAATAGGCTCATGTTACAGTACAGTGCTGAGACTCCTGCAAGCTGATAACAAATGCATTTGAACTACATTTTTGCATTCAGAGAAATCCTGAAGAAGTTCTTGTGTGTGTAGTGGATCATCCACCCAAATGGGGGATACATGGGGTTTGCTCCCCTGCAAAAACAATGCTTCTGACCATACATGCACTGAGTTTATGTTTGGAACATGAGTAATGACCTGCCAGATCTCAAGTGTTGATTTTTACATGCCAACATCTGTGATATTGACATTATGGGAATGTCATTGTATTTTATATATATATATATATATATATATATATATATATATATATATATATATATATATATATATACACACACACACACACACACACACACACACACACACACACACACACACACACACACACATATATATTTATTTATTTGTTTGTTTATTTATTTATTTTATTTTACATTTGTTGACCGGGATAGTCCATCTGGGTGGAAGCCCATTTTCAGTGGAGGCACAGGGAGAAAAGCTCCAAGAAAGTCACAGTGTAGATTTTATAAAGGATTTACAAAACAAATTAAGACAAATAAAAGAACTGTACATCAGATTATACAATAAGCACTTAACATAGGTAAAAGACAGTTCTTTTTCACATAAATGTATATATGATTGTTTTTATACATGGCAGGTGTAGACCTTAATGTCTGCATAGGTGCAGCAAGAACAATGGATAATGAACATAGTAGTTGTTGTTTTCTTAGTCTAAATAGTTGGTATGTGCTGTTAGATCTGCTAGTCTTGGTTAATAAATGAGGGGTGGGTATGTGGATGATGGTAAGAAATTGGGAGATGAGTCTGGGTGGTGCCTATTATCAGTGGGGAGGAAGGATGTTGTGAGATTACGTGCTGTTAGCCTGGGCTGGTGCAGGAGCAGAGCCATTTGCAAGTAAGGTGGTCTTTGTGCAATTTTTTTAATTCATGTAGGTTGGTAGTATTTAGGATGTGTTGGGGAATTGAGTTCCAAAGTTTGGGAATGTGGTGGGAGTAAAGGGCTTCCCCAGCTTTGTTGCTGCTTTTAGATACTTGGAGGAGTGTTTTGTGTGAGGATCGGAGTTGGTGTGTGTTGGTATAGGGTTGGAGTATTTGTTGTAGAGATGGGGTTCTATTTGGTTGGTATATTAGTTAGTATAGATATAGGTAGGATGTATATATAGATATATACACAGATAAGTATAGATCAGTGGTATGGGGGCTTCCCCCACTTCAGTGGGTAGGCAAGGCTTGCCCCTGAAACATAATTTTATTTTGAGCATGCTTTTTGCAATGCTGGCAGTGTATTTCTTATTACTAGTGACCTCCCAGCACTCTGATTTGGTTTTGAATAAACGTGTCATTATTCATAGAGGTCCCAATAAGATACTGCTTTGCAAAACCCTGTAAGCACCACAAACAAATCTGAATTCAAAAAGAAGATTTAGCCCTCAGCCCAGATGTACCATATTCCTTTAGGGTTTTTCACAGCACATGGCTGGGCACATCATCATATTACTCTTTGTAGTTCATGAAACAACTGCAGACTGGTTTATAAAACTTTGTTAATCCTACCAATAGGTCCTATGGTTGTTTCCATGATATACACTAAGTAACTCCCAGCAACAGCTTTTAGTATTCTGAGATGTCAGCGTCTAAATCTTCTGATACAGAAGACTACATCAAATGTTTCCAGGAAATCCTCTTTACTATTTTGAATCTACCAAGTCCATCCAGTGAAGTTAGCACAACATTAAATGCTAATAATGTCACAGTTCTGCCACATTCTTCACTCATGAGTCCAGAAAACAACTAGAAAATCTAATCTCGACCTTTGGGACATACTACTGTGTTCTGCATTTATAAGCATGCTTGTGTATCTGAGCATAATGTTTCTTATGGATGGACTGCGCTTTACTCAGAAATCCAGTAGTACCTCACTACTAGGGTTTTAATCTTGTGGGGTTATTTGTAATGCAGACATTACTCTGGGTATTGCCATAATACCTCACATAAGCACCGACGTCTACCTTTGAGACTACAGAGGCAGTAGCCAGTCACATCCATATTCCCAGAAAAGGAGAAATACCCTTTGTTATGTATACCTCAGCTAGGAAATGTCACGAGAGCTAGCCCAAGCTGTGAAACATCCTACCCTTACTGAAGAAGTTTAACTATATAGCATGCTGTGCACAGAGCTAAGTCTAATTGTACCTGTGTAGTACCATTGCTATGTTTTTCCCCAACGTAGGGACATATATGTGTGTGTGTGTGTGTGTGTGTGTGTGTGTGTGTGTGTGTGTGCATGTGTGTGTAAGAATAAAAATGTCAGCAAACAAAAAGTATCCATTCATCTACTCTTAACATTTTTTATTCAAGCATACTGCAGTTGCTCCTTCTCCATCTAAAGGGTTTTGAAGGCTTTGTAGCCTCTTTTCAAAAAATGGCAAACTCAACAGGGAAGCTAAGTGTTTTAAGTATTAGTACCCTGCAATTCCCACTCTTCTAAAACCCTACTATAATGTAAGTTTTAAAGATTTACAATACAGAAAATACTGCCTTTTAAGTCATTTGAATTAGGAAAAAGAATAAAACTGATTAAAGTGATTTGTTACTGTTCCTGCCTTCATGCTTGTTTTATTGTTATAATGGATTCTTCTGTATTTTTACCATACCTGTTCATGATTAGAGAACATTTTCCCTTTCTTTTCTGTTATTTGCCATTCAATTATGTTCTCCCACCATTTAATTCCCTGTGGAATGCCCTCTGATCTTTGATGTCATGTAAGGCATTCCACTGATAGTTCAGTGCATAAAAGTGAATGTTAATTTGTGTATCTCACCTTCATTCTTGCTGGTTGGGTTCGGATCGGCTCCGACTCGGCCATCTTCAAAAGCTCGAGAGCTGTTTACTGGCTCGAGCCATCCCCATATCCCATGATGCCTGGTGCTAGATACCCAGATCTCATTTGCTGCTTCTGCTGCAAGGTTGTCTTACTGGCTCAGGTCATATATTTTCATTGTTTTATCTGTTTTTTTTTTTTTTTGATAAAAGCTATTAGGGTTTTAGTGCAGTTTGTTAATTGTAGTTGCAATCTTCTATAAGCTATCTTTGTTGTACCTATATTCTTTTTTCTTACCTGAATTCCCCTCCCCTTCAGAAAACTCGTTTTAGTTAGAGAGTTTTACCCTTCCCCCTTACTCTCTTCCTTAAGTAGCCATTTAAGTTAGAGGCTAACCTTTAAAAAAAAAAAATAGTATTTACCTAGTTTAGTCTTTCTTGTTTGTTGGTAGCATAGATATTGTGTTTATTTCTTGGCTGTTTTTTGGGTGTGGTAACTTGTGTGTGTGCTAGTTATTATATCCTAAAATTTTTGTGCATTGTGTTTGATGTTCCTTCCTTAGGTATGTCCAAGGATACCAAGGTGTCCGGATTAAAGAAGTGTGACTCTTGCTGTCAGAAGATGTCTCTGACAGATGGTCACACTTCTTGTGTCTATTGTCTGGGTGCTGTGCACCTGCAGGACTCTTGTTTGGTTTGCCATGCTTTCAGCCCAAGAGTCCTGCAGGAGCGTAGGAATAAGTTAATCCTACGGGGTTTACTTAAGCCTGAGGATTCACCAGCTAAGGCTCAGCCTGTGAAGTCCTCCAAGCCACCTAAATCTTCAGCTCTCAGTTCGGAGCCATCATTGGGTGAAGCTACTCCTTCTGCCTCAGTTTTGGCCGGAACCGATGTGCACCTGACATGCACTTTGGAGCTGTTGGGGAGTCGAAAGAGATCCTGGTCTCCCTCCCTGGAGTCGATACGCTCAGCTCCGAGGTCACCTATGCTCCAATCAGAGCGCAGTCATCAGTCCTCCCACTCTTCTTGGTCATCAAGGCTTTCAGATCATGACGTGGAGAGAGTGGTCAGTAGGCTGTTGAAATCGCAGGCCCTAGCAAAAATGTTGTCCAGCCCCCCTCATCAGGGTTCGGCTCCATCCATGTCTGCAGTTATTCCTCCTCCGACTCCTCTCTTGAGTTTGGATCCAGAGTTCATTGGGGTTCGAGTTGTGGAACCGTCAGCACTGATACCTTCTTCTTCGGTTCCATCGTCAGCTCCGATCACTTCCTTGGTACCGTCCTTGGAGGGGTATGGATGCCAAGACTCCCTCATCCGCTCCGAAGGGGCGAGTGACATTGGACCCTTGTCTGACCCCATTCTCCCCCTCAGAGCTTCAGCACAGGTGAGCTCTGCTCCTACATCAGCTTCGGAGCCTTCCCCCTCGGTGCGGAGAGGGATTCCGATCTCTTCTGAACTGGAGCCTTCTCAGCATCTGAGCAGCAGTGCCTTCAAGGTCATGAGGAGTGTGCTGGCCCCTGAGTCAGCCCCACGATCATCCCCATTGGCTCCTCCCCCTATGGTGCCTGTGTCTGCCTCTGCCCCTCCTCTAGACCCCAAGCATGGGAAACCAATGCTCCAGGGCACCCCTTTGGGTGTATCTTCCTTTTCCGAGGCCTCCCCTGATCATTCGGAGGAGCCACCTTGTAAGAGGAAATGCAAGAGGAAGCATGTTGACTCCCCTGAGCCTGTCACATCAGATACCAACTTAGAGGATTTGGAAGGGTCCCCAAGGTCCCCCTCTGAAGATGTCTCCTTCTCAGACATCCTTGAGATGCTTAGGCAGAGGGGGAACTGGACTACCCTGAGTCCTTCCGAGGATGAGTCAGTATTCTTGGATGCATTTGGATCCCAACCTTCCACCTCCTGGGTGTCTCCACCTTTCGACCCACTGATGTCTGTGGTGGCTCAGAAGGCGTGGTCATCTCCAGACACAGTGGAACTGACCCCCAAAAGACCCACTAAATTTATAACTGCACCACAGGATAAACAGCTTTTGGCCAAAGGTGTTTCTGTTGATGCCATGGTGGTAGCGGCGGCCACAAAGAAGGAGTTGGCTGAAACTTCTTCATCTGTCCATCCCCCTAACAAGGAGTCCAGGACGATGGACAGATATGGGAAGCGGATGTTCTCTTCAGCAACATTTTCCATGAGGTCTCTGAATTATTTGTGCCACTTTACCCAACTTCAAAGGGATCTCCTTAAAGAGCTTGGAGATACCCTCCAAGATCTATCAGCTGAGGAGGCCCAGGCTAAGGCAGCCTCCCAGCTGGCGACTCTTATTTCAGTGGTGAACTCCTCCATGAGGCTCATTTCTTATGCAGCCGATGGTGCGAGTAGAGCCGCGGGCACAGGCGTTGCCCTAAGGAGGCACGCTTGGATGTGGCTATGTAATTTTGCGGAACCTTTCAGAGCATCTTTCACCAACAGCCCCTTTGATGGTTCCTCTCTTTTTGGATCACAGGTGAAGGACACTCTTACCAGGTGTGAGCAGGAAGGCAAGACTCTCTCTGCCATGGGAGTCTGTTTTTCCACTCCTTCCAGACCATATCCTATGGGTCAGAAGAGTGGAAGGATGTGGTTCTGTAAATCCAAGGGAGCCTTGCCTAACACATGTGGTGAGTTCCCATCCAGGGGCAGAGGAGGGAACAATAACAGACGCCGCCCTCGTGGCAGAGGGGGTCCGCAAAATCAGGGCAGCAGAGAATCCTTCTCTGACAAGCCCTTCCAGCATCCCTGAAGGGTTGCCTGGCTGCCCACCTCTGGAGGCAGTCAGGGGAAGATTATCGCTGTACCCAAGAGCCTGGCAAGACATAACACAAGACAAATGGGTACAGTCTGTTATATCCGGAGGCTACAGAATTCCCTTTGTTCGCACTCCCTTATTTTTAAACAAGTCCCTTCCAGATGTTCCACCAAATCTAAGGGATCAAGCAGTTCAAGAAGTTTCAAAACTGCTAAGAAAAAGGGCCATCCAGCAAGTCCCAGCAGATCAGCAAGGATCCAGAATTTACTCAAGGTTCTTTTTGGTACCAAAAAAGACAGGGGACTGGAGGCCCATTCTGGATCTCAGCAGACTAAACAGGTATGTACAAAGAATGAAGTTTCGGATGGTCACGCTGCAGTCCATTTTATCCTTTCTGGGTCAGGACAATTGGATGTGCTCTATAGATCTTCAGGATGCGTACTACCACATCAAAATAGATGCTCCAGAAGATTCCTTTGCTTCCGGCTGGGAGCCAGCCATTATCAGTTCAGAGCTCTGCCCTTTGGTCTCACCACAGCCCCCAGGGTGTTCACCAAATTTATGGCAGTAGTTACCGCTCACCTGAGATGGCAAGGATTCCAGGTGTTTCCATATCAAGATGACTAGCTCCTCACTGCTATCACCAGGCATCACCTTCTGAGTGCCAGAGACTACACTATCCAGACTTGCTCCAGACTAGGTATCACAATAAATTTCGAAAAATCTGCATTGTCGCCCTGTCAGTCTATCACCTTTATAGGCGCAAATTTAAATACAAAAGACATGTCAGCCAGCCTTCCACCAGACAGGGTGTTAATCATTCGCCAACATGTGCAGGTCTTATTTGGATGCAAAAGAATTCAAGCCAGGTTCGTCCTCCAAACTTTGGGTCTCATGGCAGCAGCGATCATACTCATTCCTCTAGCTCGTTTTCATATGAGGATTCTCCAGTGGCTTCTTTTCACCCAATGGTCCTTCCATCAGCTTCCCGTGTCTCACATGATTATGATCACACAAGCATGCAAAAAGCACCTTCCGTGGTGGATGGTCTCCACATCACTGCCCCAGGGCAGACCATTTGTACTCCCCCCTCCAGTTGCTATGCTGACCACGGATGCCTCCCTGATCGGGTGGGGGGTATTATCAGGGCAGAACAGTCCAAGGCACCTGGCAACCTCACAGGTACCATCTGCATATAAACGTCTTGGAGATGAGGGCCGTGCTTTTACCGTTGCAAGCTCTTCAAGACTCTCTTCCTACCGGGACCATTGCAATTCAAATGGACAATATGTCAGTAGTGTGGTACATCAACAAGCAGGGCGGAACCAGGTCCTACCCCCTATGTTGAGAAGCACTCAGACTCTGGCAGTGGGCGATCTCTTCCAAACAGTTTCTGATCACAATGCACATCCCTGGGAGATCCAACGTCATAGCAGTTAGGCTGAGCAGAGCAATTCTCATGCCTCACGATTAGTCTCTGAATCAGGTAGTGGCGGACCAAATCTTCTGCAAATGGGGCCAACCTTGCTGTGACCTTTTTGCCACCCCCTTCAACAGCAAGTGCAACAATTTCTTCTCTCTCCTTCCACTTCCTGGACATTCCACCAGAGACGCTCTAGTCCACGACTGGCCTCAGGGACTTCTGTATGCATTCCCTCACTTCCCCTAATCCCGAAGCTAATGCAGAAAACTACTGTATTGGGCTGCAAAATGATCCTCATTGCTCCTTACTGGCCTCGACAAATATGGTTCCCATTCCTGCATCATTATCTTCTCGAGCAGCCTTGGACTCTGGACCCAGTTCCAGACCTTCTGATCCATCAATCGGGCAGGCTGCACCAATCCCTGCAATCTCTCCAGCTCACTGCTTGGTTGCTCCACTTTCAACTTTAGCCAGGCTTCCTGATATCTCCCCCTCTGTGCGCAAAATTATTTTATCATCACACAAGTCTATGACTAGAAAAACCTAGGCTAGTAAGTGGAAACGTTTTTCTTCCTGGGCAGAGGCTAAGAGTATAGACCCCTTTTCAGCCCCTTTACACCACATTTTGGAATTTCTTGTGGAACTCTTTCATGCTGGGTCTGCTTCCACTACAATTAGAATTCAGTTAGCTGCAATTTCAAATTTTCACATTGGCCTGTTGGAAAATAATATCATGTCTCATAAGCTATGTAAAGCCTTTCTCAAAGGGACCACTCTGCTCAGGCCCCCAGTGAGAGATCCTCCACCTCCGTGGGATCTAAATTTGATTCTAGCTTCTCTAATTTTGCCCCCCTTCAAACCTGCAGCATCTTGTTCTTTGAAGTTTTAACTTGGAAAACCCTCTTTCTGGTAGCGATTACTTCAGCCAGAAGAGTTTCGGAACTTCAGGCTCTTTGTAACCATCCTCCGTACCTAGTGTTCCACAATGACAGGGTTGCTCTCAGGACTAATCCTTCCTTCCTTCCTAAGGCCTTTTCTGAAAATAACTTGAATCAGTCCATTGACCTTCCTGTATTTTTTCCCAACTACTCCAACAGGGCAGAATATAAATTGCATTAGTTAGATGTTCACAGGCAACTATGCTTTTATTTGCACAGAACTAAGGAATCAGAAAATCGGACCAGCTTTTCCTTTCCTATGCTGAGGGTAAACAAGGTCTTCCAGTTTCGAAAGTCACCTTATCCAGATGGTTGACTACTATCATCACATTCATCTATCAACTGAGGAATAAAGAATTGCCTGTTAAACCAAAAGGTCACTCCACCAGAGCTTTAGCCCCTTCTGTGGCCTTTCAGGCTAGGTTGCCCATGGAATATATTTGTGCTGCTGCTACATGGGCCAACCCACATTCTTTCATTTCGCATTATAAGTTGGATGTCGTTTCCAGGAGCAGAGCTGATTTTGGTTCCACTGTTCTGAGGAGTTTGTTCCAATGAACCACCCAGGATTTTAGGTGCTAGGGACGCTGTCCCAACCAGCAAGAATGAAGGCGAGATAGACAACTTAACATAAAGAAGTTATGTACCTACCATAACATTCCATGTTAGTTGTCTTCTGCTTGCCTTCTTTTTGCATCCCACCTTCCATCCCCCTATCCTAGTAGACCAAGAAGAGTTCCTTATGGCTTTTCACTGGCTGAGTCTTCTCTGGCTATTCCTCTCTGCCTAGTAGCCTCTCTGGTAGGGTTTATGCATTATAGGATAGGATGCCTTCCTTTTTATGTCTGCAGTTAGACTTACCAAATGAGATCTGGGTATCTAGCACCAGGCATCATGGGATATGGGGAGACCTCGAGCCAGTAAGCAGCTCTCGAGCTTTTGAAGATGGCCGAGTCGGAGCTGAGGACTGGCTCTGAACCCAACCACCAAGAAAGAAGGCGAGAAGACGACAACTAACATGGAACGTTATGGTAGGTACATAACTTCTTTTTCTGAGGACTGGGGTATTTTTTCCCTAGTGATACCAGGGATTTCCAACTTGTTTGTTTAATTTCTGATGCTGAAGTTTTAAATCCTTACAAGGGTGACCCTGAGTCATGCCTCTCAACTATACAGATTTTTTGCAAAATGTCCAGATTTTTGCCTCATATTTTTGGTCTGTTTTCAAAAAAAAAAAAAAAAATTCTGGCAAATTAGTGGCAGATCATTAAAGAATAAAGTTAAAAAATAATGAAAGACGGATTTTCAAAGATGGCTGCCATTCTGTGAGTACTGCTGAACTACAGCTCTTCGGATAACCTGAGGAAATCTAAACCCTGAAGTGATACCAAGAACTTTTTAACAATAAATCTTCGTAAGAATAAGTACAACTTCATTTAACTGTCCTTCAAGAAGAGAAAAAACCAAGGAAAAATACAATATTTAACAGGATTATAGTAGATTAGCTGGCTCTGAAGAGAGAATCAAATAAAGGAATTGTATGCTCGGTACATTCTGAGTTTCTGTACTGATATAAAATGTCGAAAAAGGAAAAAACTATGGACATAACTATTACCAAAACAAAACTTTCAGAACTGCAGTCACCAAAGAAAGAAGTAATTTCCAAAAGGCAAAAAATTATAAAACAGCAGGAACAGCAAAAAACAGGGAGCAAAACTAAATCTGATCAAGTGCTAAACATGGAAGACATCAAGACTGCTTTGTTACCTATTCAAGAGGCTCTGAAAGAACTAACTACACAAATACAAACTTTTGGAATTTCCTGTACTCAAATTCTTGAAAGAATGGACAAGACTGAAGCTCGGATATCAGGAAAATGAAGACAAATTAACTCTGCTTGCAAAAAAATCAGATACACATGATCTGGACATTCTTGCTATTCAAACTAAGCTTACTGATCTAGAGGCGAGATCCAGGAGAAACAATATAATTATTAGAGGAATCCCGGAATCTGTTCAATATAATGAGTTAATTCCATCTATTACACAAATACCCACAGTACTTCTTAAAGACTCTGACATGATAAAACAAATAATCATAGAAAGTGCACATAGAGCTCTGAGAGAATCACAAGCTTCGAACTATGTTAAAATACTTAACTACCGAGATGTCAGTAAAATTCTTATAACAGCTAAAAAAAGTGGAGGATATATTATGTGGAACAATAGAATTTTTCTGGCTCAGGATTTGCCTTTACAAGTCAGACAAGCTAGACAGTCACTATCTTCATATTGTAAGTTTCTTATTGATAAGCATATAAAATTTCAAATGAAATATCCTAATATGTTAATATTTACAATGGATGGGTCTAAATATTCTGTTTCAACAAAAAATGAGGCAAAAAATTGTCTTTTTGAAGGTTTTTAAGTGCTTACCTGTCTCTGAGACTTGATCTGGCTTCCCGTTGAGACTGGCACACTATCCTAGGTCGGATTCATCTGTTGCTGTGGCTCGAGGTTTTGGTAATCCTTTGTTTTCATTTTTAGTGCTTTAGGCCTCTTCTGGATTAGATAAGGACTTTGTTTTGTTGATCTTGGTCATCAGCGAGTGATTCCCGAAGTTTTATGGCTTTCAAGAAGTCTGCACACCGACGAGGAGACAGGAAATGCCTTAGATGCTGCTGAGGGTGCGGTTTTTACTGTGGTGCTTCCGGAAGTCCGGCTCTATTAACTGTCCTCCATCGCGAGCATTTTGTATGGTTTCCAGGCTTGGAAATCCGAAGAGAACTGTTTTAAGCTCTGTAATGTATGAACAACATAAAACGATGATGTTTTAGAGTAATTTAAGCAGATAGGAACATTCTATTACATTTACATTTCATATAATAGCTAAAGTCTTGTAGTATATAATAGATAAATGGGGAACAGGAAATATTTGTTTTTTTTTCTTTTCTCTTTAAGATAAATAGATGCTGTTTTACTACTTTAGAATTAGTCTGAAAGGACATACTGAGTCCCTTAATACTAGTGAGTGACACGTATATAGGAATTACACTAGACATTCTATATAAGTATAACATATAACAAAATTCATATATTACTAGTTAGATGTGACATAGTTTTATACTACACTAGTGGTGTAATAGTGTAAACATTGAGCTAGGCATCACTTAATAATATTAGGAGATAGTGTCGAGCTGAAGTATATAAACAATGAAGGACTTAATATATCCATTAGGAAAGTTAATTATTTTCTGTTTTTGTTAATACCTGTATTTTTATATTGATATAACATATCATGAAGAGGGTGTTTTTTTTTTTTTCATTTTCTTCCTGTATTTGATGCTTAAATAATAGAAGACAATGTTGACCAAATATTGGATTCTCATTTTACTGAATGACATTTGCATGCTATCATAAATGATCTATACTGTTTATATATAGCTAGCTAATCAAAACGATTGAAAGCTTTTTGTACGTTATTGTTATATCTTCAGCATGATTTACTTACAGTTAACAAAAGAGATATAGATGAACAGAGGTGTTTGGTAGGGAATGTTTAGATTAGGCTTTGTAGAATTAAATTTAGTTAATATAGGTTCTGTCTATGGGATGTTTTTGAGTTGTTATAACTTGAAGATTTTACATATGTTTATTTTATTGACCTTTTTAGTTTTTTACGCTATACAAGACCTATATATGTCCTGGTCCAGGGTAGAGTGGGTAGGCACTGGTATAGGACGGAATTTCAAGAATGCTCCCAAATTATATATGTTTTTAAAACTATTTTAATTTTATCTTATGTTTTCCCTTTTAAACGCCTACTATATAAAATAACCCATTGAAATGTGGGAAATAGACTCATGGAACATAAAAGGGCTCCAGAACTTAAAGAAGAGGAAATTATTTTTTCATTTACTTTTGCAGGCTAAGGCGTCTTTTATACTATTTCAAGAAATGCATTTAACTAATGATCAATGGGTTGATATTAAGAAAAGGAAATGGATTAGAGAAGTTGTAGCCTCAGAAGGTAAAACTAACAGTGCTTGGGTAGCTATAGTCATTAAAAATCAATATCAAGGGAACATTTTAGACTCTAAAATAGATAAAGAAGGAAGATGGTGTTATGTTATTCTTTCTTCCACTCTTTTTGATAAACCTATTTTACTTTTAAACGTATATGTACCTTGTAATAATCAACAACAAATAATATCTAATGAACAAGCCGGCTTTATAACTACTAGACAAACTAGTGATAATACACTAACACTTCATACATTGATTGCTTATGCTAAACAGAAAAATGTAAATATTTATGCGCTCATAACTGATGCACAGAAGGCTTTTGATAGGGTTAATATAATTTTTTTATTTGATTCTTTACCATATTTTAATATACCTCAAGAATTTGTTCTAATGTTAAAAATGTTATACGATAATCCTTATACAACTCTATACATAAATAACATTTTCTCTAAAAGAATACAGATCAAAAATGGAACCCATCAGGGTTGTCCTTTGTCCCCTTTACTATTCAATATATATCTAGAACCCTTATTCTTATATATTATACAGGATGTATATCATAATGCCCCAATACTTTATGGAACTAAAATATCAATGGCAGCTTTTGTGGATGATCTCAATATATACTGTACAACTCCAATTTTAGACACTAAAAAGTTATTAAAAGCAGTAGATGACTTTGCAGAAATATCTAACTACAAAATGAATCTTAAAAAAACAAATATATTCCTTTTAAGAACTCCCAAACCTTTTTCGCTTCTACCATTGGTGGAACAGGTTAAGTTTAAAGATAATATTAAATACTTGGGTATTATCTTTTCCACGGATGATAAAGATTTTTATACTATTAATATTAAAATGGTTTGGGATCAAATAATATCTAATTTTAGGAGATGGAATAATTTAAGATTACCAGCATTAGCAAAAGTTTCAATTATTAAAATGAATATATTACCCAGTTTATTATATATTTTCAGATCTGCTCAAGTGTTAATTTCTATGAAATTCTTTAAACAAATTAATAAAGAGTCAGCTAAATTTATTTGGGAGCCAAAGAAAACTAGGATATCATATGACAAATTAATGACCCCAAAAAATAGAGGGGGATTGGACTTACCAAATTTTGAAACCTACTATTTAATAATAAACTCTAACAGACTCTTAAGAATTACTAATTATGATGCATTTAGTACTAAGTGGTCACCAACATGGGTAATTTTGAATTATAAGCATATTCTGAATCTGAATATTAATCCTAAAGCACTACCCTTTCTAGGAAAAGACAAGTTGAAATTATATGCAATAATGGATCACATTAAATTATATATAACATCAATACAAAATGTATTTCAATCATTAGATTTTACTCAGCATATGATGGTCTTTCAACCTTTTCATAGGAATCCCAACTTGAGACTAAATAATCAATTAATAGATCTTAAAAATTTCCCATTAATAGTTAATTTAACTTTATTTGACATCTACACATATCTCAAATATTCAGCTAATGAAATAAGACAAGAATTGAATCTACCTAAAGCTTATCTCGTTATATTGAGACAAATTAAGGAACTCTCTATAAGTTACTTTAAGAATTTCAAACCCAGAGATGAGGATTTAACAAAATGCTCAAACTTATGGCAAACTCTTCAACAAGATGTTAAATTTATAACCACTGCAAATAAATTAATAAAAGAGTTCAAATTTCAGGATAAAGTTCTTTTGCTGAAATATTGGAAATATAAAATCCCATTGATAGAAGAAAATCAAATATTAAAAGCAATTAACTTAACAACAAAATCTATCTCTCTTCAAAAGTTGATATATACTCAGCTTATGATGTTGAATAATGCATATTATACACACCCTAGCTTGCATAAATTAAATTCTAAAAAATCTCCAAATTGTCCATACTGTAAAGACCAATCTGCCGATCTTTTCCATATGTTCTGGAGCTGCAAATGCATTTATAAACTTTGGAATTCTTTAAAAATACAACTCAAAAAGATGGGCTATGAAAGTTCAACACTTTCATGGGAATTTATGATTTTACATATCCCTCTGAAAGAACTTTCTAGATCACAAATCACTATATTTATTAATATCTTCTTATTAATGAAACTATATATAGCTACAAATTGGTTAAACCCATCTCAAACCTCATGGGATAACTTTAAGATTCTAGCAATGAGACATATATTAGCCCACAAATTACTTATTCATGATCATAATAAAAATATCAATAATCCGAAAATATGGGATAAGTGTTTAATATTATACTGGCGTAATATTTTGAACCTAAATGTATTCTGAGTTATGTATACATTTTAAGGAAACTTTTTAAATACAAGTAGTTTATTACTTGAATCATTCTTAATCATTTTTATATCTTCTTGTATAAATTAATATTACAGTTGGAAGCATTCATGTAAATATTATATATATGTTATGGTGACATTATTAGAAACATTATTTGGTATTTATCTTTAATTCTGTTTTTGTTTTAAGTTTGTATTGAAAATGATAAAATAATAAAGATTTATTATTGAAAAAAAAAATAATGAAAGACATTTGAGTTTTGGTCTTCATACCACTCAGAACATTCATGCTAATGTAAACCCTGTTATTCTACTAATTTTCTAAGTTTGTAAGAGCAATATTTAAAATTTGTCCCTATTTTTGGGCCTGTGTCCCCTTTTTATTTATGGTTTTGTGCAGATTTCTTACTCTAAGAAGTTGAGAGCTATGCCTTGAGTTGAGTTCATCAGAAAGTTCAGATGACAGTGAATTTGATGAGTTTGTGTGGCTTTCAACATACCATAATGAAAGGCATTTGTGAAATCTCAAATAGCATGGTTCTGTTAGGATATAAAGAATTTCCTTTGCTGCTTATATCTATACACACACACACACACACACACACACACACACACACACACACACACACACACACACACACACTCACATGGGAGCAGAGTCCATTGGTTGAAAGATGACAAACCTGCTACAGTTGATTGAATATCAGCTAATCAATGCTTTGTCAGTATAAGATTGCACTATGGTGAGGATCAAGACGTTCATATTTTCTGTATTAATTTATACAGTTCTTTAAGTTAACTTATACATTTTAAATACATTTTTAATGCATTTTCAACTTTAGCAAGGTTTTTTCATATAAGTTAACTATTAAATTATTATATTAGGATTTTTAAATTAAATTAAGTTTGAATATTTTGGGTTGATAATAGAGGCGTTTGAGTTTAGTCAATTTATTTTATGTTATTTTATGTTATTTTATACTATATCACATTACATTATAGCATAGGTACTATATTTTACTACATTTATTGTATTGTGATTGGTTAATTGATATCAGTCTGACTATTTAAATGAAATGTGACATTCAGCAACTGATACTCTGATGATACCCCAAGTGAGCAGGGGTGAAAGCGCTCAGTATCATTTGTTTGTTTTAATAAGTTTCACTAAGTCTGCTCTGAGTTTTGTTTTTGTATTGAATTTTATTTATTTTATATTAAATAAGTCCATGCTATACAGACTTGCCTAGTTTGTTTTACTAGTCTACATGTTTCATTTTCGTTTTCTACTTAGGATCAAGGAATATGTCCTTTTCCCACTGTACTGAGGTATTAGAGTTTGTGTATATAATTTGCAGGGGGTGTGGGGGGTACAACCCACTACAAAAACATTGTGTGCTTGTTGTTTTCAGTTTTTTTCGATCAATGTTTAGGTTTTCAACACTTAGATTTCAGTCATTGCTGAATTGACAAGAGTCTGTTTCAGTGGAAGGGTAGACGTCCATATTTATACTAGTGAAGGCATTACTTCAAATCTGAGGTCATGTTTAGTGTTATCTGTGTTGATTCACAGTGGTGCACTGTCTTTGGGTATGTTTTTAGTGGCAGCACTATGTGTATAAGTAGAGTGTTTGTGTCTGATATGTAGGAGTGAAGTTAGTAAATGGTATGGCTCTATAATAATCCTTACAGAAGCTGTTCTCATAAATTGTTACACACACACACACACACACACACACACACACACACACACACACACACACACACACACACACACACACTCACATGCATTCTCTCAATTGCTCTTTGGCAAAGGAGTGAAATTTGGTGTATTATTTTCATTTTGCTGAGTGTAATCTGAACTATTTTATTTTCATTTCTGACACAAATGTAGTACAAAACTGTAAGAAAGGTATGTAGGCCAGTTTACAAAGGAACAAAAGCTTATTCCTGAAAAAAAATGGAGGGTGGAATAATGATATTGATGGGAGAAGATCATGGAGATAGATTAGGATGTGCTTATGAGAGTCGTCTATGAAATATGCAGTAGTATTTTATTAAAGTTCCTCAAGTGTGAGTGAAAACCCAGTCAGAGACATTTTGCAATATTGTGGGCAGTTGACAGATATGCACACCACAAGTAACATTATTATCATAGGTTCATAGGTTCATAGGTTCATACTAGGCTATCTGCCCTAGGGCATTTATAAGCCTAGCCAGAATGTGTTTGGCTTTTGCCACCCATTTTAAATTTATTTTGCTATGCCCTTTTTCGAGGTTAGTATACTGTGCCTCTGTCTAACAGTGACACAGAAGTGATACCCAGGGTAAACCAATGATCTCCCATCCATTCATCAAGATTCCTCTTGAAGAGAGTCAATGAGGGACTCTGCCTAACCAGGACTGGGATTTTATTCCAGAGTGAAGGCAGCCTCTGGGTTATGAATCTGTCCCTCCAGCATGTCCTATTTATTTCAGTGCTGATGTTCAAGTCTCTCGAACACGTAGCTTGATGGGATTTGGATTTTCTGAGGTGCAGCATGTCCATTAATTCCGGGTTGGACATGGCTTTATACGTCAGGCACAGATCGCCTCTGAACAGGCGGTATGCCACTGAGTAGAGCTGGAGTTTCTTTAACCGGGCAGCATATGGCATCTGTTTGAGCCCTTTGATCCTCTTGGTGAGGTACTTTTGGGGTCTTTCCAGTTGCTGCAGGTGTCTGGTAAGGTACATCCCCAAAGGGGCATTGTACTCAATTATGGGCCTGATGAGGGATGAGTAAAGAGGCACGATGACCTCCCCTGATCTAGATGTGAATCCCTTCATGATTAGATGGGCTATATAAAATGTTTTTCTAACCACTTTGGCCACGTGGTTGTCAAATGAGAGATTGGTATCAACTTGGGTCCCCAGGTCCCTAATTACTTCTTCTGTACTTAATGGATTACCACCTATGTGGTAATTTGTGGGCACTTTGTTTTTGCCAAAGGGGATGACTATACACTTTTTGGCATTTAGCTTGAGGCCATGGTTCTGGCACCAGTTGTCTGTTTCTATGAGGCCCTTTTGGAGGATGCTTGTGTTAGCTGGAGAGTCGATTATGGCACCCAGTTTGCAGTCATCTGCGAACTTGGTCAGCCGCAGTCCTTCCGTGTTGGCCTGTACCTCTGAGAAATATATACCGAACAAGAGAGGTCCCAGGACTGAGCCTTGTGGGACACCACTTGTAACTGGTTTGGAGTCTGACATGGCTCCAGCAATTCTAACCATGTGGGTTCTGTCCTTGAGCCAGTTTGCAATCCATCTAGTGACATAGGGGTTTATATTTAAGCTGGTGAGCTTATCTATAATGCCCGAGTGGGGTATTGTATCGGAGGCTTTTGCGAGGTCCAGGTAGGCTGTGTGGACCACCTTCCCCTCGTCAATGGCCTTGGTGACTGTTTCAAAGAAATCAACCAGGTTTAAGAGGCAGGATCTGCCCTTACCAAAGCCAAACTGGGTAGGATCCAGTGTCTGTAGGTCCACAATATCTTTATTTATGAGGTCCATGATGATCCTTTCCATAGTTTTGCAGACCAAGCTAGTCAGGCTTATGGGGCGATAGTTTCCAGGATCCATTGAGGAACCACCTTTATGGAGAGTGACCACTGTTGCTGTACGCCACTCTTTGGGCACATATCCTGTAGTAAGGCTGAGATTGAACAGTAGTTTTATGTTTGGGTTTAGCTCTTCTTGGAGTTCATGTAGGACGCAGCCCGGGACACCATCTGGTCCCGTTGATGCTGTTTTTTTTTCTTTGGCGAGGGCGGCTCTTACCTGAGCTTCTGAGATGTCAGGGGGGCAGCACTCTGCTGGGATAGATATTTGCCCTTTTGGTGGGGAGGGGGGGGGAGTTTGCGCTAAACCTGTCAGCTAGGATGCTGGCATCATCTTTGCTTCGACACTAACCAGTATTAAATACATGAATAACTATTTCCACAGAAACTGAACATAGCACTCAAACCATTTTTCAAAACAAACTATAAGCATGAAGCAACCTGCAGTACAACACACAGATGCAGACTATATCATCATTGTTCAAACATAAAGTAACACTTTGAAAATAACTGCTGTGTAAAATAGTAAAACACCCAATGCAATACTGATTAGATTAAAAACTGAATTTGACTGCATTTACATTGTTTTGATGTTGTCATGCTTAAAACCTAGGAAAAAATAAGAGTAAGTCTCTGAGTAAACCTGCCACACTTTATTTCCAACTGTACTCTAGCACTTTCACCTAACATGACATAATGCTGGGAGTGAGGGTCACAAAAAAACTAAGTTTCAGAATTCCAGTAGCAGCTCTGTGTCATGATAATTTCAGCTAGGAAATACATAATTCCACCAAGAAAATACTTAATAAGAGTTACAACTGTAGGTAATGCTGCTATTGCAAAACAAAATCAGAACACTTAAAAAGTTGAAAAATCACTAAGTAAATATTAAATAAATGCATATGAACTTATGTTCATGATTGACTGCACTAGACTAGAATGTTAGACTGTAAAAGACAATTCTTTTTTTCATGCACTTTTCTCATTGTTCAGACACTGCATGATTAATTTTCTGAATGTATCCTCGTCTATAAATGCAAAGTGACTTTAAACCAACATTTTACTGAAATATTTTCCTTTATTGTTGTTGTTTTTCATTAGGCTAACTTCAAGAACTATGTTGCCACTCATTTTGTTACTAAATTATACAAATCTTACAGTAATGCAGCTATCAGGATTCGAGCACCCTCCTCTGTACCAGTGGTATGTGCACTCTTTATTCATTTACTTGCTAATACTAAATGCATGGCGTCAGTTCCAAAGTGCTTTTACTCTATATTGAATTTTCATTGTGCTGCAAACAGATACAACATTTATATCTGGTTTTCTGATGTATCTCTGTTATAGGTTGGCTCCACATTTGAACTTAAACTAGAAAGCAATGAACCATTAAAAGAAGCTTACTATTTGGTAAATATTCTGTTTTTATTCCATTCTTTATTTTTATGTTTATTTTATATATATCACCAATTTTAACCTAAGAATCAAGAAAATGAAAAAGCATGTAAAACAAATTAATCAGAGACATTTAAGCTGATTTCCCTTAATAAAAAGCAGAAGTCAGGGTTGACTAAATAGAAACACATTGTATTTCCTCCATTTTACCTCAAGTACAAGCTAACAGTACAAAAAACAGATATTTCAAATAAGGAAAACCACTGCTCTTTTTTAAGTTATGGAAAACAGTAATTGTTTAATGAATAATATGACATGCCACCCAATAAAAATTACTTCACAAGATAGATAGTACATGCATTTCAGTCAATTTCTTTTTTTCACTTGTGCTTGTACTAACTGCAACATTTATTGTATAGACGGCAAGTAAGCAAAATGTCTGTGATAGTTTTATTTGTTTTTGTAGGTGAATAATACTTCAGAGGTCAGAACAAATATCATGCTTGTTGCTAAATAAGGATAATGCAGTCTGTATTTCCTAAGAACAAAAGAGGCTTTATTTGTAATCTAACAAGACTGAACTTTGATGTAATTTCTGGATTATGGCAAATCATTTAATATTTTTATAATCTGCTATGATAAATGTCTTTCACATTTTGTTCTGAAAAAGAAGTAAGGCATTTATAATAAGTATCACATTGAATGAAAAAGTGTGTTTAACTGAAAGCAGCACAATTTAGAACCACTATTGTTCTGAAGTACATGTTTAAAGTTGCTTTCCTATGGAATATTTATATTGGCAGTTTCCTTACAACAAGATACACCTTGGACATACATAGTGTGACTAACAGCACAACTTCCTATGACAAAAGACATTTTATCATGAGGAGCATATTATTTGAAACAAAAATATCTCTCAGATACATGGCTTCACGTTTAACAGCATGTGTTAATGCAGAAACTTGCACTGGGATTAAAATCGAATTTCACTATGTAATAAGTGCTACAGTCAAAAGGGACTATTTCTGCAAATGCAAAAACTGTGATTCAGACATATAAGCTGTAATGAGGAAAGAACCATTATTGGCTAATATGCATGTTGCTGAATTGCATAGCATTACTGCTAGTGCACACTTTCTTGCTGGACATACTGCTGGTAGCCTATGTATCGCATTGTCAAATGCATCCCCTCGTTCAGCCTCACACACATACTCACCCACAGACAAACACAAACATGCACACACCACAGGACATCTTACCAGTCACTAGATAGAATGCCCTACTATAGCCTGATTGTTTTCCCTTTTTCTTGTAAAACCACAGATGGCTATAATCAATCAGTAATGCCAGACATTAGAGATTCATTCTCTTTACTTATCTGCTCTCAAACTGCATCATGTTGCTTGACTTGTTGCTCTAGTAACCTTTTAAGCAACTTGTAGTGATATTAAAAAAAACTTCCCTTGTGTTATCTAGTGTTCCTAGCTTTGACCCAAAGCCTTAACATGGCAATATACAAGTATGGTGGACACCCCAACACACACACATACACATGCACAAACATACCCTATCCTTCTTAATTGACCCAAATTTTACATAATGTTTTTGATGTTGGTTCTCATCTGTGCTGTGTCCATCAAATCTTATGGATCATTGCTGTCAGTGGATAATGCCAGACATTAGAGATTCTTACTCCTTATAATGTAAACAATTCACAACAATAGAATGACTCCTTAAATAGTGTACAGGGATAAGGCTATGTGTTGTTCTGTGCCATGGGTGGAAGGTTCAAAACATTTGCCCCTGTTTTACGTTACATTATTTTTTTCAAAGACTTAAAGGTAATAGGTTACAAACATTGTTTGCACCTAGTGGTGGAGCAGAGAGAGATAATACTCTGTTAAGAAGCTGGGGTGTTTGCTGAGGGTACAGGGTAACCTTTTTTTTCAAAGACATGGTAATATGTAAGATTATCCCTGATGTCTAGTGATAGTGTAGATGAGTAAAGCTCTGCTAAAGAGCTGCTTATTAGTGCTGAATGAGGTGCCTTTAGGGAACGATATAAAGAGTGACCCTGGTATCTAGTATTCTCTCAGCCCTCAATATTGCAGGATTTACTCGTTAGTCTAGGGGAGTCTGGAGGTATGACAGCCCCTCCTATACAAATATTCACACATCCATGCATTCACTAACACACACACATACACACACACACACACACACACACACACACACACACACACACACACACACACACACACACACACACACACACACACACACACACACACACACACACACACACACACACACACACACACACACACACACACACACACACACACACACACACACACACACACACACACACACACACACACACACACACACACACACACACACACACACACACACACACACACACACACACACACACCCTGATCTACATGCACTGACACACTCACCCATTCATGTATAAATTTACACGCACACCCATCTACCCTACCTAGCCCCTAACTAACCCCCCTCTGCAACCAACCAGGTAGACACACAGTCGCTACAGACACACACACACACACACACACACACACACACACACACCTGTGGCCACACATCCTTCTGCATACACTTATACAGGTAGCCACATAGTCACATACCTTGTCACTAATCTCAGTAACATTAACCTTTAACGAGATCTCAATCATTGGAAGTGTTAAAGTTCACAAGTAAATAACAAAGAATTTTACATTTTAGTCTTGAGTCTATGCTTTAGGATGTGCAAAGTACTTGTTTATTCTATAAACAGTGCTGGGAGACTGACTGACTACTTACATTTTCAGATCATCTCCAAGAACAAAGAAACCTTTAATTTTTTATACTTCTTTCTTATCAGTTTCATGCATGCAGAACTCTGAGATTACATAGCTTTTAACAAATAATACAATTTTTATATATTTTATGACCTCATAATTCTTGCTTGGAGCTTTATGTGAACACTTGACAAATAAGCATTTTTAAAACATAACCACCTGTGCTTAAGATTTATTGGCCTGCAACTTTGTAATATTTGATACCAGTACACACTGTCTCACATACATCATTGTAAAGACTCATCCCCCAGTCTGAGAAGGTCGGAGCAATGTTAATTAATTTGGTTTCCACAGATACCTGACACAATTTACTAATTTTTCAAACACAAACATAGCATAACATCCCTTAACTTCTTTAGCAGTTACTTTGCCTTTAACTGTCAGTAAAAACAGGGAGAATGCAACTGAAAGACACTTGAAATATAAAGCTGCTACTTAGATAAAACTATATCTTACATAATCATGCACTGTTTTTTAATTTTTTTACATAAACATAAACATTTTATTTCAGTCATTTGTGAAAAGAACTACAAGACAATATACATTTTGTGAAGAATAAACATGAGACATAATAACATTCCATAACAGTCCTTTCTCTGACACTATGAGGGTCATCCACAATTATATTCTGATTTTTCTTAATTTGATAAAATATGCTTCAACATCATAGTATTTATTATGTTTAATAATTTGTTTCATCATTTCATGATTTTTTAATCGGCATTGTATGTGCAGGTGATATTAAGCATTTTGTAATCACAGCCTGTAGAACAGAAAATATTAAAACAACTAAAAGAGTAATACCAATTATTATAATGATACCTTGTAGTATACTAGTCCTAGGTTACCAAATGCACTACCAACCATCCAAAAAGTGTCCACTGTTTAACTGTACTGCCCAGATCCTTGGCTCTTTGCTCCATGAAAGTGGCTAACTTTTTTATTCATCATGATAGTCATTAATATAGGAACAATAATGACTTCCTATTAGGGCAAATTACTGCAGCCCAGCAGCTAGCATTATGTTGAGTACCAGCCAGTTTTGTAATACCACAGTTAAACTTTTAGTCATTTCTCGATTTGCCATCCTGATGTGATGTAAAGTATGGTTTGTTACCTCCTGAAGAATTTGAGCAAGCATGGTGATTTTGAGCACTTTATTTTGCTCTCCATACCCAGGAGTAAAGATCATAAATACTTGTTGTGCCCAGTGAATTGCCCTTTTATTTTTCAGTCTGCCTGCTGGTGGGTTCTCACAATTTTGAATAGCAGGAGTGATATAGCCTACAAAACAACATTTAGATGAGTTTGTAAGCAACCATGGGTAGGCAAAATCACCGCAAATGTAGTAACAATCCTCTATCATGATCATGCCATGCCCCCAGTCATAGCTTTTTAAGTATAAAGAGTTCAGCACACGTTTATGTCTAATGTTGTTGCATCTGGTGGTTCCCACTGATACAGTCTAATTTCTGGCATAACATGTGTCTCCACGATTTGCAGTTGCAAGCAGAAGAGATGCAACTTTTGAAAAGTTAGTCATATTATACCAAGTTAGATTAATGTCAACAAGTTCCTTTTCAAATGTCACTTGATATGCAGGGATTGGAATCATGGGATTCCCTGTCTTAGAATGATGTGGTATATGTGAAAACATCCAACAGTTTGTCACATTTAAATCCACAGCATGCTGTCAATGAACCAACATAAAACTATTTTTTGACCAGTTTATAAAAGGAAACAGCAACAAAACTAAAGTAACAGTACCTTCTGTCACTGGATTCATCATGGACTGTCATCTGAGTTGATTTTTCTTTTCATCCTTCACTGGAGCAGATGATTCATCCTTCACATTTCGATCTTCCTTCACTGACAAAGATGATTTCTCTGTAACTTCCACACAACAACTCTTTTTACAATTCAATGAGTGAATCCAAGTTGGTAGTCCTACACAGTGGATTGCTGTGAAGGTGGTAAGCAGGACCTGGAAAGGGCTTTTCCACTTTGGATTTAAACAGTCTTTTCTCTGGAACATAACATAAACCCAACCACCAGGCTGCAGTTGGTGACAGGGCTGGTCTGGAGGTTGAAGAAGAGTCATTCATACAGTTTTGTGGTATTGCTGCAAGAAATGAGTAATTTTTCTGCAGTCAGACAATATAGCATCATCCAATAGAGTTAATTCTTCATTTTACACATGAAGAGTAGCTGGAAGGGCCATGGGTCTCCCCATTAATATCTCATAGGGGCTCAATCTCCTTATAGTATTCAATGTACTCCTCACACCCATTAGTGCTAAAGGAAGTGCTTTTGGCCATTTAAGGACTGTTTCAGCACAAATCTTTCAACTCTTATTTTTAACAGTCCTATTCACCCTCTTTACTAATCCAGATGACTGTGGGTGGTTGGGACAGGGAAGATTCAACTTAGTATTAAAAGTCTTGCATACCTCTTTAGTCAGGGAATTGTTAAAAAAAGTTTCCTGGTCGGTCACTATTGATAGTACATGGTTCATCAAATCTACGTATAAATTCAAATACAGGTTTTTTAACAAGTGGTACAGAATCTGCTATGTGACATGGGTAAGCTTTCACCCACACAGGAAAAATGCATAACACCACCAATATAAATTGTAAATTATTGACCTTTGTCATCTGGACAAACTCCAGCTGCACATTAACAAAAGGTTCCCAAGCTGGTGGTAAACACGCAGCTTTAACATTTGAATTTTTGCTAACATTGTATGTTAGACCTACGGTACAATTATTAACATTCTGAAGTATCAAAGAAGAGACATAAGGGGCATACTAAATTTGGGTAATTTGATTAAATAATGTTGTCTTACCTGCATTGGCTATGCCCTCACCAGGTAAGGTAACAAGGAGGCAGGCACCACCAGTCAGCAGTCCATATGTTGCCATAACCCATCGTCGGATTTATTGCATCTGTCTTTAAGCCACCTCTGAACTTTTCCATGTGATGCTTCAGCTTGAAAAGTTGATACTCTCATAAAATCAAACACATCATAACTATTAGATTATTGCAATAATATTGCATTTAAATTTGTACAAAGTCCTTCTACAGCTTGCTTAGCAGCTTGATCTGCCAATTTTTTTTCCCTTTGAAATAGCATCTATACTATTTTGATGGGCACTGTACTTAATGATAATTCTTTAGGTAACATGAGAGAATCTAAAAGAACATTAACATAAACATGTTTTAAACTGAGTTTCTGCTGAGGTTAAAAATCCTCTCTGCTTTCAAAGTTGCCAAAAATCATGTACTGTGCCAAAGGCGTAGCGACTGTCTGTATAAACATTAGCAACTTTTCCTCTGGCTAGCTCATAAGCCCTTTGCAGAGCCACTAACTTAACTACCTGGGGAGAATGTGCACCCTCTAGTCTTTGTTGAAGTAAAACATCATGACTGGTGCAGACAGATATTTCTGCGACCAGATTGCCATTTCAATCTCTTCCACAGGAACCATCCATAAATAGGCCCAGTTCAATGTTTGGAATCGGAGTGTTCTTTAAGTAATTTCTAAGAGAAAGCAGATAATTAGTCATACACACAGGCATGCTCTCTACAATCCTCAGCAGTAGGTAACAAAGAAGCAGGATATGGAACAGGATAGTGCATAAGACTCATAGATGGATCAGAGAGAAGAGTAAGTTTATATTTAGTTAGATGTGCAGTTAAGAGGGGATGCGTTTTTATTTAAACTAAGAGAGAAGGTAACGAATAAGGGATGGCTACTGTACGATCATGCCAGAGCACCAGTGATTATACTAGATCGACTAGAATGGTGACAGAGGCCACTGCCCTTAAACATAATGGAAATCTCTTTGCAACAGAATCAAGTGCTGCACTATAATAAGCAAATGGACAATAGTTATCCCCATGTTTTTGCTCAATCACTCCCTGGGCAAATCCATTTATTTCATGGCAGAATAAAATGAAATTATTTCCATAGTTCAGTAACCCTAAAGCTGGGGCAGTAGCTAAACATTGCTTTAAATTTTGAAAGGAATTTTCCTCTTCACTATCCCAAGGTGGTTGGGGGAGGCTCTGGTGTGTCCTGTTTTAAAAGATTTGTCAAAGGTTTACCAATTTTTGCATAGTTAGAAATCCACTGTCTGCAATATCCTGTCCAGCTGATGCTGAGTAGTTGGGCATGGGTCTATTGCTTCAGTACAAGATGGTTAACATCTGCCTACTACCCAGATATATCAGTTGACCAAGATAACGTACCTGAGATGACCATACCTGTAATTTTTCTCATGATACCTTATGTCCTTTTTCTGCAAAGATAGTTAAAAGATGTATTATATACTGCTGACACTGCTGAAAAGAATCAGATGGCATTAGTAAATCATCTACATATTGCACTAAAATAGACCCACTTGGAAACGTTACATCTTTCAAATCTTTTTTTTAGAATTTGAGAAAATAATGAAGGAGATTCAGTGTATCCCTGTGGTAACTGTGTCCATGTATACTGCTGGCCCTTATAAGTAAAAACAAACAGAAACTGACTTTCAGGGTGAATAGGCATAGAAAAGAATACTAAACACAGACGTATCACAGAAAAATATTTTGCTGTAGGTGGAACCACAGGAAAAGATGGGAATACTGTATTGTTTATAGCTCCCAAATCTTGCACAAACCTATAAGTATTTTTCCTGGCTTTTTCACAGGGAGAATAGCGGTATTACATGTGCTTTTACCTGGCACTATTATTTCTTGTTGTATCAAGGACTGAATTACAGGTTTGATTCCCTGATCTGCTTCTGGCTTCAGTAGATACTGCAGAACTCTAGGGAGAGATTTAGATGGATTTAATTTTATTTTTACTGGTTCTGCATATTTTAATATATCTACTTTATTAGCATGTTTAACCCATAAGTTAGCAGGTACCTGCTGCAGCAGTCAGCTGCCTGTATGCCTTTAACAGGCTGTTCCTCAGCTTCTGATAAGAGTGCTAGTATTTTCCCCTCTGATTCTCTTGGAACATACAAATCCACCCCTTCTGGTGTACAATAATTAGTACAATCCAGTTTGCATAACAAGTCTCTCCCTAGCAAATTTACCAGTACAGTAGTACTCCAAAGGAAAGAATGCCTTTCTTCAATTGGTCCTAAAGAAATGGGTATAGGTTCTGACACAGGATACGTAACAGTAGCATTTGTTACTCCATCTGCCTTTACTTTATGTTTTGATACTGGTATCTGACTATCTGAGGTAACTTTTAATACAGACCTAGTGGCTGCAGTGTTCACCAGGAAAGGAATTTTCTTTGAACTGATTTCTACCTTATCATAGGGTCTATTTTGATCTACTGGCAGCAGAGGATTAAGATTTATTTCTGTTTTATTATTTTGAGGTAAGCAGTACTGTGATTTCGGACTCCCTCCAATTTTAGGAGCTGGTGGAGAAAATGCAGCATTGTTGTAATTTGGCTGGCATTCTTTCCAGGTATCATGGAATCTCTGCATTTGCTTGTGCAGGCATGCTTCTCTCCAGTGTCCTGCTTCACCACAGTTGAAGCAAGATGCATCATAAGGCAGGAGCAGCACTGCCAGCTCTTGTTGCCAACCAGCTGCACCTTGTTTCCCTCGACCAGTATGCTTACTAAATCCTTTAGAAATTTCCCTCCCCCTCTGGTCCATACCCTTGGGACTTCTAACCATCTTATTTGCAAAATTAACAGCTTATCCTCAGTATCCTTTCTTCATTTTTCCTGGTACTCATTACAGTAATTTGCAACACTTAGCAAGGACTCCAAGTCCTTTCCCAGTCAGTCTGTAAGCTCTTGCTTTATTTGATTTTGTACAGGGGCTTGCAGACACTGCAAAAAAGCAGCTGCAATAGCTAGCTTAGCTAGTTCTTCTAGCCCTGGTATTTCAAAAGGTCTAGCAAACACTGCTTTAAGACAACTCAAATAATCTGCAGGGGCGTCCCCATTATTTTGCTTACAGGCCAGTATCTTAGACCAATCTGTCCTAACAACACACTTGTGTAATTTTGTTTAACTTTGTTCCCATTTTCCCTATTAACTTACTTTGTAGATCCCGGAATCTGGTAATTTAGAAAAGAAAAGTGACTACATCAAGTCACACACAGAGGGAAAAGTTTCAGTCAGCCTTTTCCCACAGCACCCCCTTGCTTTCATCCTATCACAAGCTCAAAATGTACAGTTCCAGCATTGTGGTCAAGATAATGGGGCAGATAGATGCTGTTTCCACAACTGACCAATTTTTCAGACACTCTGAGGGTACTTTCACAAAGTCACACCTACGTCTCAACATGCTATGGGCTCATAAACTTGATTACTAGCACACCCACACCTACGTTCCAGCATGTAATAGGCTCATGACTTTGGTTTAGCCACACTCACACCCCTATGTCCCAGCATGCTATAGGCTCATGAACTTCATTTATCCACACACACACACACACACACACACACACACACACACACACACACACACACACACACACACACACACACACACACACACACACACACACACACACACACACACACACACACACACACACACACACACACTCTCTTTCTTTCCATCTGTCTGCCTGTCCTTTGCTTTTAAAAAAGTACTGCTGGCTCTGTTTGAATAATTGTAGATAAAGTTAAAAAATAAGGGGAGAAGAGCTAGAGTGCACTCCTGGTGACAAAAAATGTTCAGTAAAATCATTCAATTAAAATTTTAATGCAGCAACTTGTTCTGGCATCAACATGCATTTTCAGAACTGGCTGAAAAATGAAACTCTAATGTTTGACATTACTGACTGAAAAAAATTCTCCCTGATATACCAACAAATCAAAAATGTATGTGGACATGGCAAAAAGGTGAGGAAAGTTAACTCTGGGCAGTTCAGTGGTATGGATACTGGTAGTATGCTTGATCATATTGCCAATAATCATGTCTCAATTATCAAGATGATTGCAAAACATTCCTTATATTCTCTACATTTTCCCCTGTCCCATGTAAAATATTCCATGTAAAATATTCCATTGATGAACTAAAATAGCATATTCTAATAGAAAGATAACCACTGAAGAAAACTTTCTTGGCCAGACTTCATTCTATTGGGATATGCTCATTTTACAATGACCACACTAATTGGGCTGTCCAACTAGCATACACGATTTTATATACTAATGAGCTATTAGCACAGAATTACCGATATGATGTTCTCATTTTTCACATTGGCAGTATTTCCTTTTAAGTTCTGTGCTGAAACATATCTTTTATGTTTGAGTAACAGATGGACTTTGCCATTCAAAGAGCAGGCAGCCCTTTTCCAGTTACCAGCAAGACTATTTCTTCTTTTTTACTAGAAGCTCATGACTTATTTGGACTTTGTAAAGAACTTTTTAAAAGAGAAAATAATAGATGCTGCTTAAAATTGTTTGTCATAAAGTTCAGTTACAGTACATACAGTATATACTTTGCTTCACAAAATACTAAAACAAGTCCATGTTAATGAAGTACCCTTCAGTGTGAAATACTTATGTTGAACTTACTTTTGGTTTTAGGTTGTATCAAGAAAGCAGACAGTGGATGCAGGCAAGGTAACATCTGCCAGACTTAGACTGACACCTACTAATGCCTGGGCTCCTTCTGCATCTATAATTGTCTTCTATATTCACAGCAGTGGTGACATTATACATGATGTTCTTAGAATTTCTCTTAAAGAAGCTTTTCAGAATAAGGTACATTTCTGTTTTAAATTGCTATATCTAATACTAGATCTGTCTGATTAAAAATCAACTGTGTAGGTGTTCTTGCATTATCAAAGCAGCAAACTGTAATCACAAAAGATACTGAGCTGTTTCTGGTGGTAGGAACTTTTAGAAATAATTTAAATAAAATAGAAGAACACTGCCTTTATTAACCATGACAAGAGTTCATTTTTATTACAGTCTCTTGCATGCAGTGACCAGGATTAAATATTATGAAATGTTTCATCACTTAGAGCATTTATAATAGTTCTTCATTTAATATCAACCAGACCTCTCTGATTATTTGTAATTCATATGTTTTTATGTCTCAGGTCACATTGACATGGAATAGAAAACAAGCTGCTCCATCAGAAAATGTCTCTTTAGATATCAGTATAACCGAACCAATGTCATTAGTAGGACTTCTAGTTGTTGATAAAAGCAGCAAATTACTAGCCAACATCAATGACATCACAGCCGACATGGTAAGTTTAAATTTTGAAGGGACACAGAAAGAGTCATGTTCTAGCAAGAAATGTTTTGTATCTGGAATGCATTGCAATTTTACTGTTAGACTGTGGAATTCTGCTACATATCATGAAATTGCCTTGCTCATTATATTCCCTGACTTTTAACATAAAGGTAGTATGTTGAGTGCCTGATGAATCAGCAATGGAGAGTTTATTTATCCATGTTCAGTAAGCTACATTTTTCATATGGTAATTATGAAAAGTAAGGACTACAATACATCAATAAATAATCCCACAGAACTAACAGAACTAGAAATCTTTCAACCAAGGTATACAGTTTACTATGTTAAGTGATTATGTGTGACTAGGTATAGTTAGCAAAAACATGCCCTAGAACTCAAAAAAGCTTACAGTGATGTAGAAACCTAACTTGGAAAGCTGATGCATCATGGTAAGTCTGAGTGATTCAGACACTGCTCACCCCACTTCAGTTTTACTCTGGATGTGGTAGTAGCATAGATAGCAGTCTGTCTGGCAAAGTTGCATTCAAATTCAGCAGACTAGTAGAGCAGCTAATGCAATTTAGCTGTTTGTTTCCACAATAAACACGACTAGCAGAGGAATAATGTGGTAGATCAGTTTGTATTACTGCATTATTTTTCTTCAAGGATGAAAAAGTGACTGGTCATAATTGACAGTGCAGTGTAGAATTCAGAGACACAATAATGAAATGCATTATCATGTTTCCAAATTACAGATTCTCAGTATCACTTTAATTGACAGTCCTGCATTAGCCTGTTATTGAGGGTGGTGAGACTCTCTCTGAGTCCCAGAGATTATTTTACTATGTTCACAATTCCAAACAGACAGGAAACAAGAAATACGCCCCCCAGATTCTCAAAAGCTAGCATGGAGTGCAAGATCATTGCAGGAGCTCAAGCAGGCAATATGTCTGCTGTGCAATCAAGGAATAGCCTGCAGGGGTGTGCACAAGAGCTCCTGCACTAATATTGCATGGACTAAGCCCTGGTATGCAAATCAGTGCCGGTTAGCTAGGGTATAACTATTCCCGGCTCCACAAAGCCTACTCTTCAATTTTTCTCTTGGAACTAGACAAACTTTCAGCTTAAGCACTCAAATCATTCACTTCTTATCCCTGCACTTACCCCAAACTCATAGCAAGCATTAATAAACCTTAGCACTAGATCCACATATACTGTAGAGAAGGACAAGGCTCTCTATTCGACCTTACCAGCCAATCAGTGAAACAGTTCACTGTACCTATCCAGGCATGTCCAAAGGGCAGTTTCAGGTGTACTCTCCAGTCCAATTGGTGAATCTGGGCATTTTGAGGCAATGTTACAATTGCCTCATGTACACAGACAACCCTCTCCACGTTCCACCAAATACTAATACATGCGAGAGATGCAATTATACAGCCAAATTGGAGGCTAAGCTCTCTCAACCCAAGACTGGACCAGGCAGTCAAGAGAAGGGAATTACATGCATCACACCACCAGTCTCACATAGACCTATGAAACCAGCACTGGCAAAAAACACAAATAAATACACAAAAACATACTCGAAGGCTCTAAATAAAAATCTGCAAAAGCAACAGAGACCTCCAAAGCAGACATCCAAGCAACCTCCACCCTATAACACAAACCATGAAACACATACTTCACAAAACCAGTGTGCCACACAATCACAGCCCTTAAGGCAAAATAACATACCCAACACACTAGTAATAGGTGACTCTATAGTCAGGCACACTGACGTCCCACTCACTAGGCTGAAAGGTTACTGTTAGTTGCCTGTTGGGTGCCAGGATCCGCCACAGAACAAGTACAAATATGACTCTGTCATTGTCCATGTTGGTGTGAATGACCTGAGCTGTACTTCCCTGGACTACATGAAAAGAGACATGGAGGAGCTCTCTGATCACATAGCCCAGGCTGGTATGACCCTGACCCTGAGTAGCATCCTGCCCTCATCAAGAATGATTCCATGGTATAGAGAAAAAAATATCAATTTCAACAGTTGGCTAAGCTTCTGGTGTCATTCAAAGGGGATCCAGTGTCTGTCAGCCTGGGATGACATGCTCGACAAGCCACACTGCTTTGCTAGAGATGGCTTGCACCTGTCACCGTTAGGCTTTTGAATACTGGCCAAGGCTCCTGCCACCCCATAGTGCCTTTTTTAGGCAAGGCTGAAAAGACAAACCAACTGCCATAAATAGCACAAGTAACAAAAAACTGAGGGTAATGCTGCTCAATGCCAGAAGTCAAAACCTCAAAATGCACGCACTTGAGGCATTCCTCAGTATGGAGAAAATCGATATATGTGCAGTAACAGAAATCTGGTTTAAGGCTCCAGAGAGCACCCCAGCACTACCAGGCTACAACTCATACCATACATTTCAGACACAAAACCCAGACCGAAATACAAAAGGCGGGGGAGTATCCATATCCATCAAGGATACCCACACCTTCAGGTTAGTGGCACAGCACAATGCGTCAGAGATCATCCACGTGCAACTAACAATGGGTAAAACTGCTATTCAAATTATAGCTTCCTACAGATCACCCACCATGTCCCAGGACCCCCACTCAGCATTCCTGGAAACACTGGGAAACATAAAGGTCCTACTACTCAAGTACAAAGTCCCTGGCCCACATTTCCTAGAATTTATAAACTCAAACAGCCTGGATCAACTGGTTAACACCCCCACTAGAGGTGACAACTTCATCACCAACATGGGCAACCAGTGTTCCACACTGGAGGTTAACCCCTTGCTGGTTAGATCTGACCATAAACTAATCACTCTGGATATCCACATTCTGCCACCACCCCTGGTAAAAAAAAAAACACAGTGAAAAACTTTTCAAAAGAAAACTTCACGTTACTTAAGACTGAGGTGGGAAATTTCAAAGCCCCCATGCTAAAGGGTAACGCTGTCCAAGCTGCAAAATCCTTTACTAATGCACTCTGTGGGCACCTACAAGAATTCATGGATTGTGCTATCCCAAACAAAACCAAGACTCACTCCACCAAGAAAGAGAAACCAGTCTGGTGGACCCCTGCCATAAACAAGCTATACAATAGAAGGAGGAAACTAGTACAGAAAAGAGTAAAACCCCAAGAAGGGAAGACATCCCTGATGAGTATCAGCAAGAAACTACATTCCCTCATAAAATCATCCAAGGCTAGCTTTGAAAGAAAAATTGCCATGGACTCCAAAGATAACCACAAGGCATTCTTTAGCTATGTCAAGAATCTAAGTGGCAATTCTCAGATCTGCTCAGAGTTAGCACAGAATGGCACAAAATATACTGAACCGACCGATATAGCCAACATCCTGGCAAAATAGTTCAGTGCAAATTTCATCCCACTCTCACCCCCAAAACGGCCAATAACTATACCAGAAGAATGCAGTGCCCCTGAAATCACTGACACTCAGGTTAAAACAGTCCTTTCCAAAGCCATAAATACAGCATCAATGGGACTGGATGGTGTCCCAGGCTGCGTCCTACACAAGCTCAAAGATGAACTAACCCCTCACCTAAACACACTGTTTAAACTCAGCATCTCCACAGGCTACATGCCCACAGAGTGGTGCACAGCAACGGTTATTCTGTTCCACAAAGGTGGAGCCACAACGGACCCTGGGAACTATCGCCCTATAAGCCTGACTAGCTTGTTCTGCAAAGCTATGGAGTGCATCATCATAGATTTCATTAACAGAGACATTGGGAACCTCCAAACACTGGCCCCTACCCAGTTTGCCTTTGTTAAGGGCAGATCATGTCTCCTAAACCTGGTGGACTTCTTTGAGATGGTTACCACGGCTATAGACAAGGGAAAGGTGGTCCACATAGCCTACCTAGACCTCGCAAAGGCCTTCGGCACTATTACCCACTCAGGTATTATAGACAAGCTCACCAGCCTGAACATAAACCCCTATGTCACGAGATGGGTTGCCAACTGGCTCACGGACAGGACCCACATGGTAAGAGTTGCAGGAGCTAGGTCTGACTCTAAACCTGATACAAGTGGCAATCCCCAGGGCTCAGTCCTAGGACCCCTCTTGTTCGGCATATACTTCTCAGAGGTACAGGCAAGCACAGGAGGACTATGGCTCACCAAGTTCACAGATGACTGCAAACTAAGGGCTATAATTGACTCTCCGGCTGACACAGACATCCTCCAAAAGGGTCTCACTGAGATAGATACCTGGTGTCAAAACCATGTCTCAAGCTAAATGCCAAAAAGTACATAGTCACCCCCCTTTGGAAAAAACAAAGTACCCACAAACTACCACATAGGTGGTAGCCCCTTAAATATGGAAGACGTAATAAGGGATCCGGGGACCCAGGTAGATAGTAACCCCTCCTTTGATAATCACATTGCCAAAATAGTTAGAAAATTCTTCTATGTGGCCCACCTAATCACAGAAGGGTTTGCATCCAGATCAAAAGAGGTCATTGGGCCTCTCTACGCATCACTCATCGACCCATCATAGAGTACAATGCCCCATTTGGGATGTACCTTACAAGACACCTGCAACCTGGAAAGACCGCAGACGTTCTTCACCAAGAGGATCACTGGTCTCAAGCAGATGCCCTATGCAGTTCGACTGAAGAAACTCCAGCTGTACTCAGTTGCATACCGCTTACTCAGAGATGATCTCTGCCTGACATACAAGGCCATGTCCCACCCAGAATTGATGGACATGCTCCACCTAAAGAAAACCATATCCCCTCAAGCCACACGCTCCAGGGATCTAAACCTCACCACAACAATAAATAGGACGTGCTGGAGGGACAGATTCCTGTCCCAGAGACTTCCTATGCTCTGGAACAAGATTCCAATCTACATTAGGCAGAGCTCCTCGCTAACCCTCTTCAAGAGTCTCCTTGACAAGTGGATGGGAAACAGAAAGTTTACCCCAGGGATCACTTCAATGGCTCTGCTGGATAGAGGCACAGGGAACTAATCTAAGGGGGCGGTGAAAGCCAACACATTCTGGCTAGGCTTATAAATGCCTTCGGGCAGATAGCGTAGTACCTACCTATGAACCTATGAACCTATTTGCAGATGAAATTCATGCAAATGAGGGGATTTTGCAATCCAGGAAGCTTGCAACAGTCCGTGCAAGACTAGTGCTATCTGCAGAAATGTACTCGGTTAGTAACTGAGTACATTTCTGCAAAATCCAAAACGGAGCTATGACAGCTCCAAATAAAGGCTGCATATCATGTAGTAAGCATGCCAGTGGCAAAGTATAAGGTCGTTGGCATTGGAAACAAAACAGAAAATAAAAAAATCAACTTCTTCTTTTTTTTTTTTTCCGATCTCAGCTGTTTAAGCATAGAGCAGTGGCGCACAAATGGGATTGGGGGGCAAATAATAACATAAACCCAAAATAAGCATTCTAATTAAAATCAGTATTCTGCCATGCAAGTCAATGGCAGGCAGAAGACAACATGGCCAGTGAGTAGTGGTTGCTAAGGGGGGGGGGGGGGCTCAGTATGAGACATGTAACTATGCATTAGCGGGCAATCTATGCAAATGAGGGGAATGATAGTGAATCACAGTTTTCCCCAGCATGGGAGTCAGGTCCCAACAGTGTAAGAGCAGGAATTGCTTGGTGCAAGCTTAGGAGTTAGGTGACATCATGGGGGTGTGTGTCAGGCATACTGTAAGCAGATTGGAGCCCTGTTGCTTGGGTCTGCTCCTAGCTTAGCACAGCTAAGCTAGGAAGTGTGCCTAAACCTGTCCAGCACTCTTCACAAAGCCTCAGGGGGTGTGTGTGCCACACACTGGGTTTTACAGGAAGAAAAAAGAAGTAAAACCAGGAAACAGCAGCAGTGTGCACATTTGAGCACTGTGTTTGTGCGGCGCACACACAGGCTTAAACAGGAAGGCAATGGGAAGTGAAAACAGCAGTAAGAAGGTAAATAAGGAGAACTAGCTTAGCTGGCAGGTGAAATGTATCAGAATCAGCCAATTACACAGGCAGCAGACCAGCCCAGCCCAGAACACTACTATAAACTATGCAAATGCCTTTCCCTCTGGCTTTTCCCACATACTCTACACCACTGGAGTATACAAGCAGGGAAATTTTAACAAACAAAAACAACAGAATGATAGGGGCTGCAGTAGCTATCATACATCAACATGTGGAAGAGGCTGAGGGTGGTGAGGATGAGAATGCTGTCGACCAACCCACATTGAGGAGACAGAGAAAAGTGTACAGACCCAGGGTAACCTACCAGGGGCTACATAAGCTGGAGATAGTGGAGTGCTATAGGGTGGAAAGGGACCTCCTACAGCAAATTGTTGACATGTCCTGGCCATGCCTGACACACAGAACTAACAGAGGGGAACCCATCCCAGTGGATACCAAGGTATGTGTAGGCCTAAGAATACTAGCTACAGGTACCTTCCAAAGGCCAACTAGGGATATCATGGGGATCTCACAGGCATCAGCATCAGCATCCAGGGTACTTCACCAGTTCCTGGATGCCATGTCAGCACATGCCGGTGAGTACGTATAGTTCCATAACACCCATGAGATGTTGGCCAGCAATATGTGTCTCTTCCACAAAATAGCAGAATACCCTGAGGTAATGGGTGCTATAGACTGCACACACATATGCATCAAAGCACCACCCAGTGAGCAGGGTAGGGTCTAAATCAACCACAAGGGCTTCCCCTCCATCAACTGACAGGTCGTGTGCGATGCCCAGGGCATTATAATGAATGTGTGTGCTGGCTGCCCTGGAAGCTATCACGACTCCCACATCTGGCATCTGATGCAGCTGTACCAGAGATTTGCCAATGGGAACATCCCTAACGGTCACCTAGTGGGGGATGCTGGTTATGCACTGGAGCCATGGTTGATGACACCCAACAGAAATGCACACACACCTGAACAAGAACTCCATAATGAGGCACACACACAAACCAGAATTATGATAGAGCAAGTATTTGGGATGCTCAAGTAATGGTTCCAGTGCCTGGACACATCTGGTGGAGCCTTGCAGTGCTAGCTACATGTACTCAAATTGTCATTGTATGTGCCATGCTACACAATATGATCCTGTGGAAACAGCTGCAGCAGGAACAGTATGGGGCAGGGCCACACAGCCCCCCACCATTGCCAAGGCCTGCACAGGCACAGAGTGACTCAGAGGAGAAACAAACTGAACCTGCCCCAGTAGGCAGAAGGAGGCATGCCCAATATGCCCTGGCTTTGACAAAGAGGCAATGCATAGCACATACACTGACACAGTAGGGACCCAGGGAATGACACCTCTCTCTCTGACTTGCACATACAGTAAAAGGGATACCCCAGCACTACTGGGCTACAACTTGTACCACATGTTTCGGCCACAGAACACAGACCGAAACACAAAAGGAAGGGGTGTATCTATATTCATCAAGGATACCTACACCTCCAGGGTAGTGGTGCAGCATGATACCTCCGAGATCATCCATGTGCAATTAACATCAGGCAAATCTGCAATGCAAATTGTGGCCTGCTACAGATCACCATCCATGACCCAGGACCACCACTCCACCTTTCTGGAGACACTGGAAAACATGAAGGTCCTACCGAACACCCTGATATTGGGCAATTTCAATTACCCTACCATTAACTGGAAAAACTAATTGAGTACAAACTCCCAGGTCCAGCTCTTCCTGGAATTTATCAACTCAAATGCCCAGGATAGCTGGTAAACTCCCCTATCACAGGTGAAAACATATTGGACCTGGTCATCACAAACATGGGCGGCAGGTGTTCCACACCGGAGGTCAACCCATCACTGGTTAGATCAGACCATAAACTAATCACTCTGGATGTCACACCCCACCACCACCCCCACCTAAGGAAACCACAGTAAAAAAATGTTCTAATGCAAACTTCACCTTACTTAAGACAGAGGCGGTAAGTTTCACAGCCCCCACACTAAAGGATAATGCTGCCCAAGATGCAGAAACTTTTACAAATGCACTCTCTGGGCACCTACAAGGATGCATGGATCATGCCATCCCTAGCAAAACCAAGACTCACTCCTCTAAGATAAGAAAACCAGTCTGGTGAACCCCTGCCATAAACTGGCTATACAATAGAAGGATGAAACTAGTTCAGAAAAAAGCAAATCCCAAGAAGGAAAGACATCCCTGATAAGTATCAGTAAGAAACTAAGGTCCCTCATAAAATCATAAAGAGCCATAAAGCTAAGTCCACATAAATACTTTACTCCATAAAAACAATAAAAGAACAGTGAATATAAACCCTTTCGTAAAGCACCAATGACCAAACTTCCTCAAATTACCCTACTAGTGCTCAACATTTTATACAAAAGACACACCCTTATAATTGTTAAATTAACCCCTATTAGATATTTAATTTAATTTAATTTAATGTAATTTCTAACAGGGCTTAATTTAACAATTACAGGGTGTGTCTTTTGTATAAAATGTTGAGCACTAGTAGGGTAATTTGTTTGAGGAAGTTTGGACATTGTTGATTTAGTAAAGTGCTTACATTCATTGTTCTTTTATTGTTTTTATGCAGTAAAGTATTTACATGGACTTTAGCTTTGTGGCTCTTTTTGTTTTTACTTGTTGGAAGTGCTTTTACTGGTTTCCTCATAAAATCATCCAAGGCTAACTTCGAAAGAAAAATAGCCAAGGATTCAAAAGATAACCACAAAGCTTTCTTTAGCTATGTTAAGAATCTGAGTGGCAACTCACAGATATGCACTGAACTAGTGCAAAATAGAACAAAATATACTGAACCTACTGATATTGTCAACATCCTGGCAGATAGATTCAGTGCAAACTTCACCCCTTCTCACCCCCCAAAAGGGCCAACAACAATACGGGAAAAGTATAGTGTCCCGGAAATCACAGATGCACAGGTGAAAATAGCCCATTCAAAAGCCAAAAACACAGCATCAATGGGGCCAGATGGTGTCCCAGGCTACGTCTTGCACGAACTACAGAACAAACTAACCCCCCACCTAAACTCGCTGTTCAACCTCAACGACTCCACAGGCTACCTGCTCATAGAATGGCGCACAGCAACAGTTATTCCACTCCACAAAGGAGGGGCCACAACTGACTCTGGTAACTATCACCTCATAATCCTGACTATCCTGGTCTGCAAGGCTATGGAGCACATCACCATGGAACTCATTAACAAAGACAATGGGAACCCCCAAACACTTGACCTGAAACAGTTCGGCTTTGTTAAGGGCAGATTATGCCTAATAAACCTGGTTGACTTCTTCGAGACAGTCACCAATGTCATAGATGAGGGAAAGGTTGTTCACACAGCCTACCTTGACCTCGCCAAGGCTTTCGACACCATTCCCCACTCAGGTATTACAGAAAAACTCACCAGCCTGAACATAAACCCCTATGTCATGAGATAGGTTGCCAACTGGCTTACAGACAGAGCTCACACGGTAAGAATAGCAGGCTCCAGGTCCGACTCTAAACCAGTCACAAGTGGTGTCCCGCAAGAATTGGTCCTGAGACCCCTACTGTTCAGCATATACTTCTCAGAAGTGCAAGCAAACACAGGAAGACTATGGCTAACCAAGTTCGCCAATGACTACAAACTGGGAGCCATCGTTGACTCTCTGGCTGACATGGACATCCTCCAAAAGGGCCTCACTGAGACAGACACCTGGTGTCAAAGTCATGGCCTCAAGCTAAATGCCAGAAAATGCATAGTCATCCCATTTGGGAAAAACAAAATACTCTCAAATTACCACATAGGTGTCAGCCCCCTTAATACAGAAGAGGTAATAAATGAGCAGGTCAGGCAGTGGGATGTTAGTTCTGAAGGATAAGAAGTCAGAAACTGATATGTAGGTTAATCAACCCTAAGACCTGTAGTTCACTGATATGCCTCTAGGCAGCATGATAGATTAGAATATAGAATGAAATGGAGTACCTGACATACCAGTACAGTTATAGCAAATGTGTACAAGTGTCAGGTGTGCCCCCCTTCCTATGTAGACATGTAGTAACAGTCTGGTGTGCCCCCACAATCTGATGTAGACACATAGTAACAGTCAGGTGTGCCCCCCATCCTATGTAGAAATGTAGTAACAGTGTGGTGTGCCCCCCAATCCAATGTCGACATGTAGTAACAGTCAGGTGTGCCCCCCAATCCTATGTAGAACTGTAATAACAGTCAGGTATGCCCCCCAGTCCTAAACAGACACTTATTAACACACAGGTGCGCCCCCCATCCTATGCAGATATGTAGTAACAGTCAGGTCTGCCCCCCCATTCCTATGTAGACATGTAGTGACACACAGGTGTGCCCCACACAATCCTATGTAGAAATGTAGTAACAGTCTGGTATGTCCCCTCAATCTGATGTAGACATGTAGTAACAGTCAGGTGTGCCTTCCAGTCCTATGTAGACATGTAGTAACACATAGATGTGCCCCCCTAATCTTATGTAGAAATGTAGTAAGAGTCAGGTGTGCCCCCCTATTCCTATGTAGACATGGAACAGTCTGGTGTGCCCCCCCAATCCGATGTAGACATGTAGTAACAGTCAGGTGTGCCACCCCAATCCTATGTAGAAATGTAGTAACATGTATGTGTAGGTATAACACCAGTGGAGCACAGATTACCTGAGGTTGGCAAGGTAGCAGGATAGATTGTAGCATTTGTACAATATGCAGGTATGCGTGTGTTAGGTTGGTGTGTGTTTTATATTGTGTGAGAGTGTTCAGTATGTATGCATGATGAGGTTTGTCATGGTGGCCATTGCCCAGTACTGCTGATGACAGGACCAAGTCCTCACAACTGCAGTGCCAAACACAATGCTCCCCAGTATAACACATTCTAGCAGTAAGCCACTGTAAATGTATGGAAGTAATGTGTGTCACCATCTGAAAGATGGACATGGCATGACTGTTGGGTCAGATATATAAGCAGTACACAGAGGAATGTACACAGCCTTGGAACTGTACATACAGGTTTGCAGCACATTATATGGGCTTGTAGTAGGGAATATGGATGTCATCTGGCCAAACACGTGCAGACCACAAAGGTCATAGGAATGATGTCGTGAGAAACAGCTGATGTCCACGCACAAGCCAGCATAAGTGGAATGCCCCATGCATATCTGTGAGTCAGATGCAAGTAGTGTCAATAGCACACATGCACCCAACTCTCCCAACCACAAAACACAGGTACCTCTCCAGTCTTATCCCTGCTGTTGGGAATGGGTATAATATGACCCCCACTTGTGTATGGCAATAGCAAAAGAATGCAGCATGCACTGCAGGTGTCCCATGCAGGTGTGTCCCTATCTGTAAGCAGCACCCTGCCAGCATCCACACCACTGGATCAATGCTGACAGAAAGTATTGGCATGAACACCTACCCTGTCACCTCAGTAGAATATACTGTATTGCAGTCTGGGACTGTAGGATTGACAGAATGCAATGGCCTGCTACAGCTGGCCTGCATCACTACCAAATGGCCTACAGTCCTCTGCCAAAGGCTTGTGTCTCACCTGTACTGCCAATGTATGTTATGTCATGGACTCCCAAATAACAATGTAACACAGTCCACAGAACCCATATGCAAGGCCATGTGGACAAACCACAGTAACATAGCAGAAACAAATATAAAATCCCTTGTGAACAAGGAGCAAAAAATCCAGGCTGAGAATGTATTCCAAAATAACAGCAAGAAATCCACGAATAAATGTTCAGGTACCAGTTTATTAACAGAGGACACAAGCGCTTTCACAGTTGCTTCTTCAGGTGTAACTCCTGCCATAAAAGCACACACCTTATATACTCTTCCTAATTAGTCTAAATGATCAATTAACATACTAAAACATTTAAAAAGATAGTACACATAAAAATAATACCTAGTTGAAATGCATTTGTATCACAAGATACACATACTAGAACATTTTAAAAGATGGTACACATAAAAACATAAATAAATATTATCTAATTGAAATGCATTTATAATAGTGGACAATGAAATTATACATATAAATATATTCATATAAAAATTATGTTTATTCATTTAAAACATATTTATTTAAAAATATATATATTTATTTATTTAATTATTTAAAAAAATATATATATATACATATATAAATATTTAACAAGACATAAATATATATTAATGAACGTATTTAAATTTTAAAATTTTTGAACATGTAAGAAATGTTAAAAATGAATCAAGATTCATCTATTCAATGGTCTATTATGAAGCACAGGCTTAATAGGAATGCACTCATTAAGACCATGTCCAAAACTAGATCTGAGCCTCACAATCCATTTTGCTTCCGTATCCTCAGTTCTACCTCTTACATCACCACCCCTGCCATTCTCATATATAAGAGATAAAACTCTAAACTTAAATACATGGTCATCTCCCATGGCACTAATATGTTTAGCTAGAGCATTAGTCTTTGACTTCTTCCTAACATGATACAGATGCTCCCTGATTCTTTCTCTAAGGGTTCTATCAGTTTTGCCTATATAAAAACAGTGGCATAACTGACATTCTGCTAAATAAGCCACATGTGAACTGTCATATGTAGCACCTACCCTAAAATCAGTGCTTTTTCTAGTATCAGGGTGATGAAATAATAGACTCATATCTATAGAGGAGCACTGTGGACAATGACCACAGGGTCATGTTCCTTTAAACATCATAGGTGGTTTTTCATTTTTCATACAACATAGCCTCCTATACAAATTCTTCTTATTTTTAAAAGTATACTGTGGTGTGGTACTAATAAAAGAAGATATTGTGGGTTCGGTGGTTAAAATTGGCCAATACTTATTAATAATATCAGTATATTGCTTGACATTCCTAGCATAAGTAATACAAACATTAAGTTTTGGTTCATTGTTTGTAATATGCCTGGAAGTATTACTTGACAAGTATGGTTTTGCTTTGCTAGATCTCATTTGTCTCACCATCTTCTCATTCTTACTAATGCAATTAATGTGGTAACCACGTTGTTTCAACTCATTACTGGTATTAAGCATCATGTGATCATACTCAACTGGATCAACACTTAGCCTGGATGCCCTAAAAAATTGATTGCTGGCTACGTTGTCAAAAACAAAATCAGGATGCATGCTTTGTCGATCAAGCAAATTATTCACCCTGCATTCCTTCCTGTACATCTTAGTGCTTACTTTTCCTGTTGCATCTATATCTATATATACATCTAGAAAACTGATTCCTGTATAAGAATAATTGAAAGTAAATTTCAGAAAATCTGTGCTATTGTTTAAATATTCTACAAAAAGTTTCAACCCATCAAGGTTACCTTTCCACAATAAAAAACAATCATCAACAAATCTTCTGAAAAAAGGTATATAAGGTGCAAGTATACTATTAAATATATTATCAATCTCCCAGGTCGCCATGACCGCATTAGCATAACTATTTGAGCAAGAGCTGCCCATGGCAACCCCGTTTCTTTGCCAATAAATCTGTTCATTAAAAATAAATATATTATTATAAAGCACTAATGCTATCAATTTCTGTATAACTACAATCTCACTAGCATTAAGCATACCTACTTTCAACAATAACTTCTTCATAAAATCTATACCTGTGTCATTGGGTATGACAGTAAAAAGAGAAACAACATCTAAAGTAACCAAAATAACCTCACCTTCAACATACCCATCATTAGTAAACTCATATAAATCGTGTAAAAAGTGCTCAGTATCTTTTAAAACATGACACATGGAATCTAATACAGGTCTCAGTCTCTTCTCTACATAAATAGAAATAGCTTCAGTATACCATCCCCTGCCTGACACTATAGGCCTCATGGGTGGTATAACACTATCCTTGTGTAACTTAGGGAGGCCTTGTATAATAGGTATTACAGGTTTACAAACTAAGAAGTACTGAAACAATTCATCAGTAATAAGGCACTCAGACTGCATTCTCTTAATTTCAGTATTTATATGTTGAATCGTTTGATCCGCAATTGGCTTAGTAATAGGTTGATAAAAACTAACATTATTAAGCATATCGTACATTAATAAGTCATAATCTGTTTTATCTAAAACAACAATCTGTCCACCTTTATCAGCCGGTCTAATTACTAGGCTGGAATCATTCTCTAATTCATTTAAAGTATGCATTTCATTTTTGCTAAAATTATATTTCTTATTATAGTTAATATTGTTATCAAAAACATCATAAAAATCATTAATACATAATTGCTCAAAGGCACTAACTATAGAGTTCATTTTGGGTATGAAAGTGCTCGGTCTCCTAAAAACAAAATCATGCTTGTCATGTGTATTTAAAAACATTAACTTCAGATTTAAGTTCCTTATAAAAAACTTCAAATCAAATATAGCATCAGTTATAGTCATATCTGAAGTAGGTATAAATGACAGACCTTTAGTTAAAACATTCAATTCAGTGTCAGTAAGCAAACGCTTCGATAAATTAACAACTAAAGTCTTACTTTCTGAAAAGCCTTCTTTATAGTGTAGACATTGCTGATTTCTTCTTCGTGCTTCCACTTGTTCGTTGTATTGCTCATTCCACGTATTTGGTTTTGTTTCCTCTGACCATCTACTCTTCCCACAGAGTTGTCCCGTATTGGTAAAGGAAAATTTAATGCATACTCGTTAGAGTGTAAACGAGTATTGACAAGTTCATTAGAATTGGTAGATTTAATGCTGTCATCACTTCTATGGACTAGTGCAGTTACTGTCACTTTTCTCCTAGCTCCTTGCGTAGGTACATTCAGATTGGTAGAAGCAGTCGATGCAGAGGTTCCTTCTTCAGAAACAAAGCATGCTGTATCTGTCTGATCCAAAAGAGTATCAACAACAGTCTCACTGCAACGAGCGCTGGTAGCCATCTGCGCATACGAACTCACTTCCGGTATTCTCTGGACTGAGACTGGCGTTTGCGCCATAGCTATTGGTTCTTGTGGCCACATTAATATGTGGCCCAATGAGAAGTCTAAATGATCTCTCTGCAACTTTTTCAACTTGATTTGAAGTAATTTACGCTTATATGAGTCCACATTATTTAAGGTATCTTGCAAACATTTAAAAAACAAATCACCACTATATGTAGTGTCAAGGTACAAGTACTTATTTCTGATATCTTCCAACAGTTTATTCTCACGTCTTGCAGCAGCTGTAATCAACAATTTAATATAACTGAAACTGGTGGCAATATTAAGCTTTTGCCATTCAGTTAGAAGAAGTGTATCACAGTCAGTTTCAGCTGGCATCTTCAGTATTCTTAGCCCTCTGAGCACAAGTTTCTGTTCTATACATACTTCTAGGTGAAACTTTTCGTACTGTGTTCTTGCTAATTTGGAGAGTAACCTCTCCAAATCAAGTAAGTCAGTCCTTAATGATAAAAAGTCAATAGTAGTATCTGCTTCTTCAGCACATTCGAGATCAGCATTCAACAAAGGGTTGTTCACATCTCTAATTTTAGAAATAAATGTATCAACACTACCTTGTGACATGCCTCGAGTTTCAGGATTAAAGTCCAGTTCAGTTTGTATAGCATCCTCAGCCATAATGGAATAGGTGGCAGGCTCACAAAACAGGAAAACAATCAGCAAAAATAGAGCCCAAAAGCAGCAATATAGCAGAAACAAATATAAAATCCCTTGTGAACAAGGAGCAAAAAATCCAGGCTGAGAATGTATTCCAAAATAACAGCAAGAAATCCACGAATAAATGTTCAGGTACCAGTTTATTAACAGAGGACACAAGCGCTTTCACAGTTGCTTCTTCAGGTGTAACTCCTGCCATAAAAGCACACACCTTATATACTCTTCCTAATTAGTCTAAATGATCAATTAACATACTAAAACATTTAAAAAGATAGTGCACATAAAAATAATACCTAGTTGAAATGCATTTGTATTACAAGATACACATACTAGAACATTTTAAAAGATGGTACACATAAAAACATAAATAAATATTATCTAATTGAAATGCATTTATAATAGTGGACAATGAAATTATACATATAAATATATTCATATAAAAATTATGTTTATTCATTTAAAATATATTTATTTAAAAATATATATATTTATTTATTTAATTATTTAAACAAAAAAAAAATATATATATATATATATACATATATAAATATTTAACAAGACATAAATATATATGAATGAATGTATTTAAATTTTAAAATTTTTGAACATGTAAGAAATGTTAAAAATGAATCAAGATTCATCTATTCAATGGTCTATTACGAAGCACAGGCTTAATAGGAATGCACTCATTAAGACCATGTCCAAAACTAGATCTGAGCCTCACAATTCATTTTGCTTCCGTATCCTCAGTTCTAGCTCTTACATCATCACCCCTGCCATTCTCATATATAAGAGATAAAACTCTAAACTTAAATACATGGTCATCTCCCATGGCACTAATATGTTTAGCTAGAGCATTAGTCTTTGACTTCTTCCTAACATGATACAGATGCTCCCTGATTCTTTCTCTAAGGGTTCTATCAGAAAAAGCACTGATTTTAGGGTAGGTGCTACATGTGACAGTTCACATGTGGTTTATTTAGCAGAATGTCAGTTATGCCACTGTTTTTATATAGGCAAAACTGATAGAACCCTTAGAGAAAGAATCAGGGAGCATCTGTATCATGTTAGGAAGAAGTCAAAGACTAATGCTCTAGCTAAACATATTAGTGCCATGGGAGATGACCATGTATTTAAGTTTAGAGTTTTATCTCTTATATATGAGAATGGCAGGGGTGGTGATGTAAGAGCTAGAACTGAGGATACGGAAGAAAATGGATTGTGAGGCTCAGATCTAGTTTTGGACATGGTCTTAATGAGTGCATTCCTATTAAGCCTGTGCTTCGTAACAGACCATTGAATAGATGAATCTTGATTCATTTTTAACATTTCTTACATGTTCAAAAATTTTAAAATTTAAATACGTCATTAATATATATTTATGTCTTGTTAAATATTTATATATATATATATATATATATATATATATATATATATATATATATATATATATTTTTTTTTTTTTAAATATAATTAAATAAATAAATATATATATTTTTAAATAAATATATTTTAAATGAATAAACATAATTTTTATATGAATATATTTATATGTATAATTTCATTGTCCACTATTATAAATGCATTTCAATTAGATAATATTTATTTATGTTTTTATGTGTGCCATCTTTTAAAATGTTCTAGTATGTGTATCTTGTAATACAAATGCATTTCAACTAGGTATTATTTTTATGTGTACTATCTTTTTAAATGTTTTAGTATGTTAAGTGATCATTTAGACTAATTAGGAAGAGTATATAAGGTGTGTGCTTTTATGGCAGGAGTTACACATGAAGAAGCAACTGTGAAAGCGCTTGTGTCCTCTGTTAATAAACTGGTACCTGAACATTTATTCGTGGATTTCTTGCTGTTATTTTGGAATACATTCTCAGCCTGGATTTTTTGCTCCTTGTTCACAAGGGATTTTATATTTGTTTCTGCTATATTGCTGCTTTTTGGGCTCTATTTTTGCTGAAACCACAGTAACATGTCCACCATGTCCCACTGCGTGAACTGTGGACCAGTGCGAATATACTGCTGTGATGAGGTGATAACTATAGGGAAAGTATAAGAGAATGTTTGCATAATGTATGGAAGAGGATAGAATAATAGAGGGGGGTGGGAGCATGGGCAGCATGGAGTCTGTGAAGTCTGAAACACAGCCGTGTGCACATACTATCCCTGACTGCAAATGCAGGAATGGGTGACTACAAACATGCTTGTAAACCACAATGGGGTTAATGTCCTGACTTATGACCCCTGCCGCTGGGTAACCTGTGTGAATCTATTCAGCTGTGAGGTATTGCTACAGCAAGATAAGGCCATACTGTCACGTCGATGGATGTGAAAGTATGGGATCCTTTACCACCACGGTACCAAGGTGCTGACCAGTTACACAAACCCAGCAGCAAGTGTCTGCAACTCCCCCTCCAGAATGGCACGATTGTGCAAGAATATGTAGGTGTTTGACTATAATACTGGACACAGTTGTATTCACCCTGTTTTCCCCAGAACATCACTGCAAGCAAATATGTCTACCTGACAGTACTTGATGACATAAAATATCACAGTGTGTAACAGTACACATGTCTGAATATCTCTGCTAGCACCAGGACCATGTAGCAGAAACAGCACAGATACAATTACCTACAGTACCCACTATCCCTTGCCCAGTTTGACCCCATATTGCCTACTGATCTACAGATATCCTGCAGAAACACTTTGCTAGCTGTAGGTGTAGAACACAAAAGTCTGCACTGGAGTACAATCTACCTGGAATGGATTCACACATTCAATACAGAAGGTTGTACTGGGCATGCTCCCACACTTAGAGAAATGAAGGCAATGTCAGACAACAAAATACTGAAAGGTCATACTGGGCATACTCACACACTTAAAGAAATGAAGCCCATGTCTGGCAACAACAGTGGAGCATACATATCTGACAGTTGCAGATGTTAGTGCATACACTCCTAAGTTTGCACCAGTCATGCTGTGCAAACACGTTGGATAGGAATACACACATATATCCAAGGACAACACACTATAATATGCCAAAAGTACACATACATAGATGTGTGGAAAAGAGTGACACTGATAAATAGCCTTCCATCATGAGGCCTGTCCCACCCAGCACACAGCCAAATGGCTACAACCATATGATATGTAAATGTCACTCACCGTAGATATTTGCCTCTGGAATCCCTCAGCATTATAGACCCTGTGGTGCTAGTGCTAACTGTGCAACATGACTGTACAAGGCAGTAGTCATCTAGCAGTTGTATACACGTACCTGTGGAATATAAACCTGTGTGTGCCTGAGTGTGGTGTGTCTGCCTCTAGACAAATGGGTTATGGCCCAGGCACACACACTGCCCTCCCCATTGCCCTACTACAGCAAGCATGCTAATGTCAGTCACTTTGAAATGCACCTTTGGGTTAAAGATAGTCCAATAATCTATGTGGTGCATCCTATAACTGTGTAATGATGCAGTTGATAAAGTAGTCAGGTAGGTGATCTAATCCCACATGTGGCAAGTGTGTATTTGTCTGTGTAAGGATCAATGCTTTATAGGCTAGTCACACTCAGTACAATTCAAATGCCCTACTTTGGCATGCCTGCTGATGTCATTCACTTTGAAATACACCGTTTTGGAGGGGGTAGACCAATAATTTCTGAGGTGCGTTCTATAACTGCATAGTGGTATAGTGTAATAAACTAGTTAAATAGGAGTTCTATTCCCAGGCATGGCTATTGTGGATGTTTGTGTGTGTGTTAGTTTGTGTAGGAAGCAATGCTTTTGAGGCCATTCATAGTCACTACAACCTCCAGCGCCCTTCCTTGCCAAGCCTGCTGTTGTCATTCATTTTGAAATACACCTTTGGGGAAAAATAGCCTACTAATCTTTGTGTCATGTCCTATAACTGCGTAATGCTGTAGTGTGATTAATTAGGTAGGAGTTCTATTCTCCAACATAGCAAGTGTGGATGTGTGTGTGTTAGTTTGTCTGTGTAGGGAGCAATGCTTTTGATGCCATTCACAGTCACTACAACCTCCAGTGCCCTACTTGGCAAACCTGCTGATGTCATTCACATTGAAATACATCTTTGGGGAAGAAGTATCCTTGTAATCTCTGTCACTCATTTTATAACTGCATAATGCTCTAGTGTGATAAACTAGTGAGGTAAGAGTTCTAATCCCAGACGTGGCAACTGTGTGTGTTTGTCTGTGTAGGGATCAATGCTTTTTAGGCTAGTCACACTCACTACAATTTCAAATGCCCTACTTTGGCATGCCTGCTGTCATTCACACTGAAATACACCTTTGGGGAAAGAATAGCCCAGTAATCTCTGTGGTGCATCCTAGAACAGTGTAATGCTGTAGTGTGATATAGTAGGGGTGCTATTCCCAGACATGGTAAGTGTGGATGTTTGTGCGTGTGTTTGTTTATCTTGGTAGGGATCAATGCTGTTGAGGCCATTCACAGTCAAAACAACCTCCATTGCCCTTATTTGGCAAGCCTGCTGTTGTCATTCATTTTGAAATATACATTTGGGGAAGGCGTAATCCAGTAATCTCTGTGCTGTGTCCTATAACAACATGATGTTGTAGTGTGATATAATAGTTCAGTAGGAGTTCTATTCCCCAACAAGGCAAGTGTGGATGTTTGTGTGTGTGTTTGCTTGTCTGTGTAGGAAACAATACTTTTGAGGCCATTCACAGTCACTACAACCTCATTTGCCCTTCTTTGGCAAGCCTGCTGATGTCATTACCTTTGAAATACACCTTTGGAGAAGGAGTAGCCCAGTCATCTCTGTGGCGCATCCTATAACTGCGTGATAAACTAGTGTGATAGGAGTTCTATTCCCAGACATGGCAAGCGTAAGTGTGTGTGTGTGTGTGTGTGTGTGTGTGTGTGTGTGTGTGTCTGTATGTCTGTCTGTGTTGGTTTGTCTGTGTAGGGAGCACTGCTTTTGAGGCCATTCACAGTCACTACAACCTCCATTGCCCTTCTTTGGCAAGCCTGCTGATGTCAGTCCCTGTGAAATACACCTTTGGCGAAGGGGTAGTCCAATAATCTCCGTGGCACATCCTATAACTGAGTAATGTTATACTGTGATAAACTAGTGAGGTAGGTGTTCTCTTCCCAGACATGGCAAGTGTGGATGTGTGTGTGTGCTTGGCTGTGTAGGGAGGAGTGGTTTTGTAGCCATTCACAGTTACTACAACTTCCATTGTCCTTCTTTGGCATGCCTGCTGATGTCATTCCCTTTGAAATACACCTTTTGGGAAGGAGTAGTCCAGTAAACACAGTAGCGCACCCTATAACTGTGTAATGCTGTAGTGTGATAAACTAGTTAGGTAGGATTTCCAATCCCAGACATGACAATTGTGAGACTTGGTGCGTCTGTGTCTGTGTTTGTCATTCATATCCTGTGTGGAGGTGGCTGTGAGTGCATAACAACTGGACTCATCGTGGAATGGGTTTTGCAAATTTCTTATATGGTGGGCCTATTATATGCCACAATGTCCACCTTACAAGGATAAAAGATGTCAAATAGCCATGAGGCTAGGGTTGCCAATCCATACCCCCTACATGTGACATCAAGGCCTGGAGAACAAATTAGGCAACCCTTGTATTACTCGTAGAACACTCTCGACCCATGTCTCATACACAAACACACTCACCTAGGCAACAACCGCTTTGTTGGTAGTAGCCTGCATATTGCCACATATAGTAACCATGGTGTGATTGCAGTGGACTACATAGGGCATGGCACCCTGTCCCGTCACTACAATAGGCACATAATTGCAAACAGTGCGCCTTCACTATGTTCCCCACTGGGCACCTGCAACAACTGCAGTGCCATCAACTGTGACCCACAAAGGACATACCATGACTTAAATACATGCCCTGTATGGACAGATGCCACTGACACCAGGGAATACCTGTATCATGCTATCAATGTAGGTGCAAGGTCAACCTGGTGTCCATTACCAGTTCCTGCTATATGAGGCTAGGACTGGCACATCTGATAACAACAATCTGTGTCCACAGCATGGGCCAGACACCCCAGGTATAGTTCCACATGTCACTGAACATGCATGTGAGACGTGTGCACATCCCAGACACCATCCATGTCATGGACTAAAGAACACATACATGGCGAGCATTGCACAGCACTGGCCACACACAATAGTAACCCAGATGACTGGTTGGTGAATACAATACTCACCTGTGTGGGACAATTTAGACACTACACCCCTGAGCCACACTGCAGACCATTGTCATGTGGCCTGATGCCAGGGTATACCCTTCACCTAGCCTTGTACATCCTTCTGGCACAGTCAGCCACTACACACCTGTGAAGAAGCAATGTGCTCATGCATGTCAGTACTGGCACCATGTGTCTGTGTGTGTGTAGAGTATGATGCTTTCAACCCCATTCACACTCACTACAATGCCCATTGGCCTACTGAAGCATTCTGTCTGATGTCAGACACCTTCACATACCCTTTGCCCAAATATCATCCAGATAACCCCTGTGGTGCATGTGATACCTGCATATTACTGTATTGTGGTAAACTAGCTAGTTAGGAAGTCTATTTCTGACCCTGTCAACTGTGTTTATGTGTGTGAGTTCCTGAGAGAGTGTGGCTGTGTTGACGTTGACACCTGTTCATGTGGAGAGGCATGTGTACTACACCTACCTTATCGCTCCTATATCACTGTTGCAGATGTCACTCACCATCAGATATACCTTTGAACAGCTCCCCAACATGTAAGCATTGTAGTGCATGCAATAACTGCATAGACATGTGATAGCAATGCATAGTCAGTCAGGGGTTTAAAACCCCGTACTGGTAGATGTGTCACACAAACGTGCTTAGGTTTTACTCTCCCACCCCCTCCCTGACTTACTTTGTCTCTGCTTGTCTCTCTCACTCCCTCTCTGGTGGATGTGGAGAAGTACACCTGCTTTGCTTAGGCAGCAGCTTGTGTTTTGTAAGTGATGGTCATGATCAGCTGATGGCCCCTGCATGAATTGCCGTTCCCTTCTAGCTGATTGAATGTGGAACAGCTGTGGTAACATTCCCATAGCCAATTGCATGGAAACACACTCCAATATCTAGGAACATCATGTGGGTGTTGGGCCTTTTCATTCACTGTGAGCAGGACCTCAATTTGGTGTTTGGCAAACAGCATCACAGATGGTATTAGGATTTACATCTAACAACATACACTGTGGAGACAGGCCAACACACAGGAGAGGGATATGCCAGACATGACTACAGGATGTAACTGTTGCTCTTCTGCATTTGGAGTAATGTTGGTTTAACAGTGTGTGTGTGTGGATATTCCTGGTCTACATGACTTAATACCTGTCATGACAGTGTTATGAGTTTGAGGAAACTCCCACCTGTAGGATTATCTGCAGACTGGGCAGTGTGTGGAGCCTTATGTTTCTTGTGTTACTCACAGAACACCTATTTTAGAACTGCAGAAGCATAGTCTGAGGATTGCAGTCAGTACATGGTGACAACAATGAGAGTTACTGACTTCATAACCCTCATAGGACATATGTCACAACAAACCCTGGTACAACAGTAAATGTATGAGGTTATCACAGCAATATGCCAATATTGGCACGGTGTTTGTGACACCAGCCACAAGTCTGTCAACTTTGTACATATGTCATGCAGTAAGAGGTGCATATGTTCTGTACAGCATTATTTACTGACATCATAACTGATAACAAGCCAGTCAGATATCAGGCTGCTAGACATGTTATGTATAGTAGGGGTTATTTCTGAGGACATAACCTGGGCATTCTGCAGTTGTGTGTACAGTCCTGGGGTCTATGTACTTAGGGTGATTGTCGATGGTATGTGTATTGTGTGTACGTACCTTGGGCTATGCACAGACTGTGGTAGATGCCATTGTTCTTGGTCCTGTTCTATCTGATGTTACATGCTGCTCCAGTGTATGGTACCCTATCAGCTCACGTGTCTGTGGGGCCTAACACACATGTGTCCCATACCACAGACAGGCATCGGACCCAGTTTATGTAGGGTTAGTGTGGGAGTGACATACATGAGGATGGTGTTTATCAGACAGTCTATATAATGTCATATTAAGTTTGGGTACCATATGTGGCTCTGGCTGTGTTCACATTGGTTGTGGGTATGCACTTTCTCACAGGTGTCTGTTACTCTGTGCTGTGACATGCATATAGAGCCTGCTATATTTGCAGGTACATGTGTATTCCCCCATACAAAATGTAGTGCAGTGATAGTCTGACTGCAGTTTGCACAGTGCTTTGTGACATGCTTAGCAGCTTAGTGTAACTATCCAGTGTGCTGTTATGTCCAGTTATTTGCAAGACATACTGCTGCCAGGCCACCATAACTGTTGTGCATTTCTGACAAAGCAGTGGGATTATGTGCAGATGTATGTCACTAACTACTGGGTAGTATGTGGCCATGTGACCTCTGCACCACCAGGTATTATGTGTCAAGACAGACTGGCGTGTGTGAATGCATAAACTGTGTGGGTATATGCAGTCCAGTAGTTACGTGATATACCCATATACATGGCTTTTAACATCCACATTGTCAGGTGTGGTCCACATGTCTCACAGGAAGGGGATCTGTGTACACCTCTAGACTGACCACAGAGTGCCAGACTGTACACATATATTGGCCATATCACTGCTGTAGTCCACAGGATCATTACTGTATTAGCAGTGGTACTGTACTATGATGTCCTTAGGATGTCTGTCAGTAGCCAATGGTGCACATGTCAAAAAACAGATATGACCTCCCACACACAACATGTCTGTTAAGACAACTCCTGTTACAGTAGCAACAGACTACATATATACCTGCAATATATACATGATATCCCCTTGCACTGAAAGCTTGAGACTATTGCTGCTGAGATATTACTCCACTCCATGTTCTGGACATATGGTAAATGTGTATATATATATATATATATATATATATATATATATATATATATATATATCCATGTATGTAAATAGCTATATATACACATATATATCCATATATCTAAATAGATATACACACATATACATATCGACATACATACATTACCCACACATATACAGATATATAGATATATATGCACATATAGTTATGGATATCTACATATATATCGACATAAATAGATATATCCATTAGATATGTATATAGATATATATATATATATATATATATATATATATATATATATATATATATATTGACATAAATAGGCATATCTGTACACATAGGATGTGCATATATATATATATATATATATATATATAGATATAGATAGATAGATATAGATATATATATATAGATATATATATATTTTTTATATATATATATATATATATATATATATATATATATATATGTATACACACACACACACACACACACACACACACACACACACACACACACACACACACACACACACACGTAAAAATGGCCATATATATTATGCACTATACAGATGTATAGAAATACATATATATAAATTTATATGTGTATGCACATGTAGACATATATCTACATATGTATATGTATATATCCATATCCTTGTCATGTATAAACATCTCAGTTGTGCATACCTTCCTAGATGCATCTCACCATATGTATCTGATTTGTGCATATTTAAATATAACAACATATGTGATGCAGCAGTAATATCAATAACAAGTACTACACAATTGTGGAGGCCAAAGCAATTGTTCAATACTATTCAATATGCGTACTGACAGATATATTGGAAAAGCAACAACTGTTTTCAAAAGTGTAATGGTGTAGTGGTTAACTATTATGACTGTAGTGTACAGCGTTCTGGGTTCAAAACCTGCAAGGACTATGTATTTTCTAGCTGGGCAGAACAAGGGCCATTGGATACAGAGTGGTTAAGGTGGTTTTGAGCAGCTTTAAGCATGTTTGTGCAGGTTTCTGCCAAGTTAAGCAGTGCAAAGGTACAGTTAAATGTACGGGCGATTACACCTTGTAGGCTTCGTTTACCAGTGCTCAAATGTGTTTAGCTGTAATATTGCATCAATGGTGTAACCTGCTAAGCATGGCTCAGCTCTGGTAACCAGTGCTCACGTCCCAGTCTGATAACATAGCAAGGTAATGACATCTGTAATAAGTGTAACTAATTCCATGTACATAACATGCATCTATGTGCTGTCACTACAGTAGCAAAGGGTGTGAATGTCATTTCTGGGCCACTCAAGTATGTAAGACCTGTACAGCACTCTTATCCATGTGAATGTGTTACATACAAGGGTAGTAACCCAGGTTACTTTTTGTCACACAGGCATGTAGTGTATCATGGTGTTACTACTGTTGACAGTGCTTTCCCAAACACGAGTAGATTGCTAAATGTAGTACTGACAACAAGCACCCCTGCAAGCATAGCTGGAATCTGAGGCCTCACTGTTGTGTTCCTGGTGTGTGAGCTGTGTCACAGTATATATCTCCTACTGGATAATGATCTGACATGTGGAAAGTAACTGTAGACTACTGTCTGTACAGCACATGTCACTGAGGGCTTCCAACATGTAGTAATGGCATACATATTGGTGTCAGACGTCTTTCTGTTGACACATTCATCCTACTGCATAGCTACTTACCAAGATGATGTCTGTCAGTCCCTTTACAGATGTGCAGATGGCAGGTATCCAACTTGGATACATACAGGCAACCTATGCTTGACTGGCAATGACATTTCTGCCCTGCTGTGTTATAACTGGCACATATAGGAGACAACACCCTGTATGCACCACATGCCACTACACTACCACAGTCAACAGAACATGTTTGGGTACAGGTCTCTATCACAGACACTAATCACGTGTTGTAATACATGTTGCAAACATGTCAACTGGATCACCTCAGTGGCCATTTGCAGGAGACACCCAGAGGATTGGCTGATGCATGTCACTCTCACCTTGAGGGTCGCCACAGTGGTGTCTGTCAATAGATTGCCTGCTGGCACATGGCAGGTGGCATTATACCACTGTACACACATCCCCTACAGTTCCCATCTCTTCATGGACAACAGCCAGGCACACACCTATGACCACCTGCAGCAATGCACCCCAGTACTGACACATGTGTACATGTGCATTACTGAGGATAGCAGTGTCTGTGTGTTAGTACACCTGTAGTTGGGAATACCATGAGGGCCTTCACACCCACGGCAACACCCATTGCCATGGTAAGATATGGCTGCTGCTGTACCGACCATTACATGTACCCTGTTACACTTCTCTCCCTAACAGCTACATGAGTCTTGCAGTACCAGCACAGCAGTATTGTACAAATGGGTCGATAGGCATGGGATACCCATTGAGTTCTGGCAAGTGTGTGTATGTGTGCATGTCTTTATATCTGTAGTGTACAGCATTCCGAGGCCATATACTCCTATTACAATACGCATTGTCACACATAAGTATGAATAGTGTTGTTGTTGCCCATAGGTGAGGCATGACAATGCAACACCGTACTATGCCTGTGGCATATGCATTAAATGCATATCCCTGTAGTACCACTGTTGGGATGGGCAATGGGTTGTATCGCATTCGTGGGCAATGTGTGATGGTGGGTATGTCAGAGTGTCATCATGGGTTCCAGTGAGTACAATATCCACTGTGGGATGTGGGTGCTGTGTACACTGTCATTACACCATGGTACACATGGTATATGTCCCATGTACCACTGTATGTTGACCACTGTCACCATCAACCATACAGGTAAGTGATACCACAGTACACCCCAGTTATGCATGTGCTGTGTGCAGCCTACCTGCAACACATTGGATACACTGACAAGTTAGTTAGCACCAATAGGCCCAGGTCTCCTGAATGTGTGTCTGCCTGTTATGTGTCTGTTAATGTGTATATTATGGTATGTCACACTATGTACTGTCTATATACAACCATTACATCTCCCATTAACATACTGTACATGTCCAGGGATGTTCTGCATGTAACATGTAACTTGAAACACACCTCACCCTAAATGCTGTGTGGTGTGTGCAGTGAAAGCCATACACTTCAGTAGCACTACATACCTAGGTAGGGGTCTAGTCCCAGTGCTGCCAACTAAGAGTGTGCATGTATGTGGATGGATCTACATCAGGTTGCTGATTATACATGTCCCAGTGGGTCACCTGTCCATGTGGCACAGGCAGTAACTCATACAAACCTGTGACATGTGTTCAACTGTACCCAGTATATGTCACAGCCATGGTGTCACCACAGTACCATAACCCTTGTGGATTATGACTGCAGATCATCCTCCTGCTGATACATGTACACCTACAACAAAAATGGATAACATTATGGAGACCACAATCACTCAGTGTTACTAACAGCTATAATGCATCATGACTGGACAGCTACAATACCTGACATGTATGCATTAAACATTACTCTGGACAACATGTTACACAACAGTACATTGGTAGACTGTAGTACAGTCACTGTGTGCATCAGAACCATATTAGCCTGTCCCTGCATCAATGTTATGGATGACAGGGATGTGGCACAGGTATCATCAAATGCACAGGGTGCATTGTTGGTTTTCCAGAGACTGAGCATGGGCCATACATTTGACACCATGTGTGTGGCTGAGGGGTGTAATTAGTTGAAATGGGCATGGTGATGTGGTGTTTGTAGGTATGGGGTTGCCGTAAGTGTGTTCGCAGAGCGTGTGGCTATACATGCACATAGTTCTGCCATGTGGCTGCCCTATGCAGGTATTTCTTGGACAGCTGCAGACCATACCTGGCAGGGTGTGCAGTTCACCACCTCCGGCCATGGACACGTGGACTGTGCCTGCCAGGGGTTCCATGAGCACATCCAGGTACAGGCCTCGATGTGCTACTCTCCCCTGATGATCACAGATGTCCACTGGAACCAGGTCACTCCTGGAACTGACCATGGCAATGTGCACATGGCCTGCTGTGGTGTGGTGTGGACAGCACCTCCCTGCAGTGCTGAGGCTGGTACTGGTGTCCTTGCATGTCCACGTCGACCACCAGGTGTTGGTGTTGCTTGCCTACATCCATGCGGCTGTCACCTCACTCCCACAACATATTCGAGCATAGACAAACCATGGTTGATGAGGCCAACCATCTCACTCAATCATCTATCCATGACCTCTGCATAATCACAGAGGGCACCAGCAAGTTCTCGGAAGTTGTCGCTTACAGATAGCAGCCCTCTGCAGCCTCAGGCCCTGTCTGGTGTACAGTTCCATATGTGCCTGCACACCCATGGCAGTCTGAAACATGCACCTGGTGGTACCAGTTATGGTGCTTCTTCCAGGGGCATGATGACCAGCATCCCTACCACGAGCACCCTGGTACATCTGCCTATGCAGTGCCCTGCCAGACATCCAGCTATTCCTGCTGTGACCAGACACAGTAGGCATAGATACCACACTCTCCTGTGCACTGCCACCAATCATCAACTGTCCCTGTGCTACGGCCACTGGTGATGGGGTATATATAGGCACTGTAACTGTGTGTGGGGGTTGGGGTGGCTAAGAGGGGGATGTCAAACGATGGTAAAGTTTCGGCCTCTGACAACCCCGCCTATGCCTTAACTGTACTATCATCATCTTCGGTGTCTTTATTGCCACCAGCATCAGATTGCATGCAGGAGGGACCCTGACCTACCTCGCCACTGGGGGGGGGGGGCAAGAAATGTAATTTAAGACCTGTACAGCATTGTATAACAGCACAGACATACACATACACACACACACACGCGCACACACACACACACACACACACACACACACACACACACACACACACACACACACACCAAAATTCCACCATAATACATATCTGTCCCTGAGTTTACAGACAGTCCCACATTTATTCACATAAGCTCCCCATCCTGCATCACACTTGGTAACATACGGTCATTAATACCACTCATTAACATATCATTCCTCTAAATGCCTAGACAAGTGATCACAACACAAGACCTGTTACTCCATTACCTCCTTGACTTGAGTGGAGTAGGTTTTACATGGCCTCACTGCTGTCATCCAGTGTTCATCCTGGGTATGTCTGGACATCATGAACAAGGCCCCCATATGTTAGAGGCTACTATGTTCACTCCATAATGTCACACACTGGAGTGTCATATTTAACTATTGCTCAGTACATGCCAGATCTGCTGCTCAATCAGCTAATCATGTGGACAACAGTAATATATGGAAACACTCCCTGGTGTTGCCTAGTAATTCCCCAATGCATCTGTAGTGCTGCATACATGGGTAGTCATTCACCTTTCTGCTGATTGCAATATTAAGGGTATACCTGGTGTCTACTTTCCCTCTCAAGTCATGTTCCATGCTACAGACCTTATTATACTATCAGCTGTCCTGTGATTACATATCAGACAAGTATTCCTGGTGTCGCATGAGTCAGTCCATGCCCATGTACTGCACAATCCCAAAGGGAAGTACTGCCATATGAACGACCCCACAATCACACATGTGCATACATGGACACCCACACAAACACAAACACATGCACACACACATCCTACATGCATCAACCCACCTCCGCTCCACCAGATTGCACTTACAGACAAAATAAACCCCTACCCACATGCACACACACGCACACACACCCCTACAGGTGAGGTTGCACAAATATAGTACACACAGTCGTGCCATTACCCATCTGTCAACATGCATAACATATGGTACTCAACAGCATGCAGTGTAGCTATAGTCAATCCATGCTAGCAATAGTATACATGTGTGTCATGCATGAGCTGTGTTAGTAGGTGATGCCTCTTCCTCTGGAAAACACTGTACACATGTGCACAGTATTGCTGAGCACCTGTTCTGCACCCTGCCATGTACTGTGCACCAAACCTCACAGGTGTGCAAACCATTGCTGAATTTGTTTTACTGTGTCAGTTATGTCTGCTCTAATGCTCACAGCCCCTATGTGTTTGGGTGACACATACCTGGGATGATATGTGGACAAATGTAATTTGTGAATGCCTGATGTCTGGTTTACAGATCTCAACACCAGCGGTGCATGTAAAACCAAAATGATACTATTACACTGACAACCATCAAACATTACCATGGCTATGGGGAATGTACACACCCTTATTGATATGACACACTCTTCCTTGATATGCCAAGGGACCACATCACTGCATATATTAACATTACATGAGCCTGATATGTGACATATGTCATGTCCATTCACATGCAGTGTCTAAGAAATGTGTTAGGTGTGCAGATGCTGACTGCGATGCATACACTCTGTGGGTTAATATGTGTGCATGCCCTTATCATGATGTTTTTTTGCACCTATTGTTATGTGTACTACAGCAGTCACTATTCCTGGCAGAGGTATACTAGCATGGGCAATCTGCATTAGCCAGTATATGGTCAGTCTGCCCTACACATGTCCCCCAACTCTGCATGATTGCAAGGTCTACTCATGTGCACATCCTCTGGGGTTCACACACTGCCGTCACTATTGCTGTGGAGTTAGGGTTATGTCTGACACAGTTCCTGAACCTGACTGGGTGCAGATACAGCCATTTTTAGTATTCTTAGGATCCCTGCTGCAGTGCACTGGTGTGTCATAATGATACACCCTCCCCACCTTTAGCCTTTTTGCAAATGCTTGACAACTATGGCCTGCACATGTGTGTCACTTTACAGTGTCCAAAACATTGAACACCACATGTAACAGCCTAGTCCCAGCTAATGACTGGCAAACATACAGATTTACACTGGCACTGGCACAGTACAGATGGGGATGGTGGGCCTGAAGTGGGGTGAAGCATTGACTGTGCAGCACCTGTATCTTACATAATACTGTCTGTAGGTTTCCAGAATGGTCATGGTACACCAGTACACATTGCAACGCATGACTGTTAGGGACCTCTTCTGTTATGCATGCATTACCTGTAGAGAGTCCTGGCTGATGTTTCCTGTGGTACAACTGTCACATATGTTTACCCTAACCCATAGGCCATGCACTCGCAGAGTCCAGGCAATTGCTGACACGGGTAGCACACAGGCAGTACTTGCTGCACATTCCTGCTACCCCCTCAGTGTTGTGGCATGTTAGTGGGCAGCCCACATGACCAGTATGTTACATGTGATAGCATTTGTCTTGGGTGGTGATCTGTTTATGTCCTACATCATTCCTGTCCCATACATCCTTGCCACATACATGACTGCACTGTTTGCCATAGTATATGCAACGGTGAGATATGGCTACATGTGCAGCACATGGGTGCTACCTGTTGGGTATGGGGCCAACGCCATGTCATGTAAGATGTGTGCAAGCCACGCCTGCCTCTGCTGCAGGTAACTGCGCACATTTGATGGCCAAACGTCATGGACAGCTGACCATTACGTGGTATGACACTGGGGACATGTTCTTGCTGAACGGTGCATTTCCTTGACAAATGCATGCAGGCAGTACCTGAACACCTGCTTCCACTATATTTTCTCTGGATTGTGTGCACACATATGCGTCCAGTGTTTGTGAAGGTATGTATTCCCCATATTTGCTGCCTTAACCTACTGTTCCATATTACACACTCAGTGCTCATGTTGGGAACACATTGCAGGTGTTAAGGGTTGTGGGCCACAGTATTATGTTATGTCATAGTGTAGATCTATAACAATTGCCATTGTAATACTGGTATATGCACTGTTGTAGCACTGTATAAGGGTGATGTTTCACACATGTCCCTACTGGAGGCCATGTGTCCCACAGTTATATTCATCCTTGTGGACACATTTTGTAATAACAGGATGTTAGTTATTTTGCAGGTGTCTGACTTCCCTTCAGATACCCCATCATGGTCACCACTGTGATGCAGTGCATTTAACAACAACAATACGTGAACATGTATGGCATGCATTATGGGTAAGTGTGTTAGATGTGTGCATGGAATATATCATAGCCATTACATACCCGGTGTACTGGCAAGCATGAACATAAACCATACTCACCAGCCACAGGTTGCTGCCTTGGTGGCATACCAGAGGGACCTACATACGAGTGTGAGTGATGTGATGTCAGTGGCCACAGCTGTGGCATTGCTACTGGGTGGGTGCAGCATTACAGTACATCAACAGTACAAGTCCACAATACTACAACTTATGCACATCTGTTTATTACTACTATGCAGCAACAGACTATATATATATATATATATATATATATATATATATATATATATATATATATATATATATATAACATCTCACATATGCATGATCTACCTGTACAGATGCAGATGCATGCATAGCAGTGGTCTACTGCTGTGCCCTGTGGCCTTACCTGCACAGTCCTCAGTTGGTGTGTGGGTAGCACCCATCTACACAATGGTCTCCGCCAGTTGTTGGGTGTGTGTGAGGGCAGGTGCCACGAGGCTGGTGAGGCACTCCTCAACACGTGTCAGGCGGGATGGCTAGCATGACCCCCCCCCCATTGAGAGATGATCCCCCCAGACTGCAGCAGCATGCCGATGGGCATTGTGAAGCAGGTCACTACAATGATGCCGGACCTGCTCATAACTGCAGTTATGCAGGCCGACATCATCGACCCTGTGGACTAGATATTTCCACAGGGCAGTCTGCTCCTGCTGCTCATGGGCTGTCCTGCTGAAGAGAACCTTGTAGTGCTGTATCAGATGGCTCAGTATGACCTCATTTTCTGCCACTGAATACACTGCTAAACGATCATGGGACATCTTGCCTGAAAGACATAAAGATGGAAACAGGTCTGAGTAACTCATACAACAAGGTTACCATAGTTTTTAATACACATCTCTGTCTCTCCCCCACCATATCAGTGACAACAAATTGTTCACGCAACTCAATAGGTATGGTTACAGCTTACCTACCATTGGGACATGTAATGTACCATGCTTTGTGCTACGTTTGTAGCCATGTTCCCTGTGGGGACACTATCATTGCTGGCCTGTTATGGACTATTTCACCTGCATGTCATTGTCAGGGCCACTATGGTTCCATATATGAATGTGGTATGCTTGCTATGTGATTGCTGCACATCTGTCATTCTGTGTTATAGGGGATATCTATGCAAGCTGTTGGACATGTTCCAGGATTGTGTGGATTATTACAGCCCACATATGTTCTATAACAGTGACACAATAGCATGTTTAGGGAATAGTTGCCAGCAAAACAACCTCTCCCACCTCATCTGGCCATGTTACCAGGCCACATCACATGTGGGACCCACCCAGGGGCCTCCTCATCTACTGGTCCAGCACTACCTTCAGCTAGAATCACCTCAAGGGATGGTCCAGGGTCTGTTCCATAGTGGGCTGCACAGAAACTTGTGGGATGTGCTACAGCACTTTGAGGCCCCTAGTACACAATCATAGGTTCCACAAGCTCCTCCTGCTCTTCCTCCAAGTCTGGCACGTTTAGGCCCATGAAACTGCTGTTGTGACTAGCAATGGGTGGGGACCTTGTTTCCATTGTTTCCATATGGGGGCTCATGGGGCTTCCACATTGCAGACCACACACACCATCCAGGGTGTTTACCCATCACATGTGTCATATACCACCCCTGTAGACTCTCCTCTATATCTACTAACCTGAATCAACTCCACAAATATACCTGCCATCCTTCCCCATATTCCCATTCCCTACTTCACAGACAAGGGCAATGTGGTCCCAAGAAGGGGTTTACATATGACATAACCGCCCATGTTGCACACACTTACAGCTGTATATATCTGTGAGTATTGCTATATGTGATGTTCCCTCACACATAGCATGCAGAACTGTGGTGGTAATATAGGGGACATGTATTTACATACATATGTGTGTGTGTCTGTATATACACACACACACACACACATATATATATATATATATATATATATATATATATATATATATATATATATATATATATATATATGGGTAGATATATATATACATATATATATATATATATATATATATATATATATATATATATATATATATATATATATGTCTACATATAGGTGTCTGTATTAGAGATACATGTATATATATATATATATATATATATATATATATATATATATATATGTATGTATGCACACACACACACACATATATATATATATATATATATATATATATATATATATATAAAGATATTTATATCTATATATATATATATATATATATATATATATATTTACTATTTTGTATTAAAGTGTTGTTTTGCCATGCATATTCCAATGAGTTGTTGGCTTTTTTGGAATACAATACATGTTAACCTGAGTGTCTTGCAAGTGGTGGGCTCTGGAACCCACGTGTCCATCATTATGGCATTACTTCCCCCACCAGCTATTGGCCACAGTAATATGCATCCTTTCCATTACACAACACACACTGTGTTGGCTTACATCTTGTCAGTCAATGCTGCTCTGCACAGTAGACGGGTATAGCCCACTACTCACAGGGATAGACTCTATTGTCCATAGCAGTTGTTCAGCTAAACATCATTACAACAATACCTGATGGCACACATATATATATATATATATATATATATATATATATATATATATATATATATATATATATATATATCATTCCACATCATCTGTTACAGTATTATGGGCCAAGTACTACAGTCAATTACATGCATATATACTTCACATACCTGTTGTGGGAATGAGGTCTGTTTTGGATGGTTTCCTTGTAGGAGTTTTTTTTTTTTATTTTCTCCTTAGCTTTGGCCTTAACCTGCGTTTTTTGTTTCTGTTTTGGTTTTGTTTTCTCTCTCTCTCTCCTGATCTCTCTCTCTCTCTCTCACCATTAAATGGATTGAGCTGCTTAGAATAAATTGCAGCATGGCATTTGTAGGTGATGCTCAGGTGATGGCCTCTGCTCCACTCAGTGTCCTCTACATGCTACCTGCATGCAGCATGCTAGCACTGTCATGGCAACCCACTACTATAAATCCTTACATCGTGTGGGCATTTTCCCTTTACCTTCCTGTATGGTGGACATCCTTCCTGTGTGCGGGCAGCAGTGTTACAGACAGCAGGTAGCAATACCTCTCACAAGAGAACTTGCACACTCAGGTCAGCTACGTATTTGTATGAGGTTCCAGAACTACAGACAGAGTATGAGTAGTGTTGTTTATGCATTGTATAGCACCAATGTTACACAGTTTGTGTGTATGTACTAGTTTAACATGAAATACAGTCTGTCTGTATAGCTCTCAACTGTAGGCCTATCCACTTGATGGCCAGAGGTTTGCCTGTTATGTTTTGTCTGTCCACCACACAGGTTTTGTGTCAGATATACCACTGGCAGTGTGTGTGTATCAGTACATGGCTACATCCATTTGTGTTTCTAACTTCATATTCCTGACTAAGGGTATGCTGCAGACTATCCTTTAACACCAGCGACTTGCTTGGTGTATGACAACACTATTTTACATATGGGCTTGGGGTCCAGCCTCTGTCCTCCACGTACATAGCAGGCTTTATCCATATGACATGCTGTCAGGTGTTGTTATGCAGTGGCCTGTGAGTATGTCATGTTACCATTCCTGCCATCATTCCACTGCTGTTGTGGCCCCCACACATATTGTGTGGTTGGGTCCATATATGTATGGTCTTCATCTGCACATTACACGTGTGCCCTTCTGCAGTCCAGAGGTCAGTGTATGTAACAGTGTTATATACCTTTGTATGTCAGTTTATGGGGGGGGGGGTGCACCATAAATAACCGAGGCTGTTACGACATGTGAGGGATATCAGGAGTAAGCTGCCTTAAGGTATCTGGATGTACATTACCATACAATTCATCTTGGGAAAATGCAGGCTTACTGCTTCCTTTTATACAGACTGTTCTGTTTGTCAGTGTGATTGTGATGGTTTCAGTTATGCCATGTTATATAGCAGTTATATCCGATTGTGTCAACTGAAGTCTTTTCCCCTAGGGATTGTGTACAGAGTGTAGTTAGAGGCTGCTGGACTACTTACTGTTGATTGATTGTTATCCTGTGGCCCAATCTGTCTTTACTGTTGTACTACTTGAAGGCCTTGGCCTGGAGAGCAAAATATTTTATGCTTTCTGGAATACTGTATTAATTGATCTGTTTGAGAGTTGCATTTATCTGTTTATATGTTTTTCAAAGTCTAAACAGTTATATGACAAGGCATATGCAACTATAATAGTACATAAATAAAGCTTTCTTATGTATGCAAACCTGTGTGCGGTGTTATATCCTTTGACCTCTCTGTGGGTATATGTTTCAGGCAACATTTGTCTTTTGTATGGGTGACTCATACAGTGTCCATTTGATAAGGTGGCAACTGTAGGAATACTGGCTGTTCTGTATGGTGTGCACCCTCTAAATATGTATCTTCCTATACATATCTCTGTGTGTATGTGTAGTTACATATCTATCTATATATATGTATACATACATACATATATATATATCTATATATATATATATATATATATATATATAATATATATATATATATATATATATATATATATATATATATATATATATATATATATATATATATATATATATATATATATATATATATATATATGTGTGTGTGTGTGTGTATGTATCTTAGGAATGTTTATTGCTTTCACATTGTACATTCCCTGTGGTAGCCAGACAGTACTGCATGATGTGTTATTGATACCAGCATGACATCATACAGGTGGGATGGATTACTGTTAACATCTTGTGCCCATGTTGTGTCGGGTCTTGGTTATGGAACTTGCAACAGCTGGTATTGTATTTCAGGGCAGACCTTTTTGGCTGTGGGGGTGGGTAATATCAATACGTACAAGACATATGTAGCTTGGGCCACCTCACCCCCATTAATGGTGCCTGTGGTCATACTATATATACTTACATATATATATTGCTATATATATGTATTGCTATATAATATATATGTGTATATATATATATATATATATATATATATATATATATATATATATATATATAGGTGCAGCAGTAGCGTTGCCTCACAGCAAGAGGTTCTCCTGTTCGATTCTCAGCTGGAGTGCGGGGAGTGCCTTCTGTGTGGAGTCTGCATGGCCTCCCTGCGGTTTGTTGGGCATTTGAAAGACATGCGTAAATGGGTGTGCCTTTGTTGAAGGTTGAACGTCGAGCTGGCACCTCGCCATTCATGAAAATCTACTGCCAATCCTTAGCAGACCGGAGTTCCGCTGTGGTGATCCCAAACAAGGAAAAGCCGAAAGACAAACAACAACATATATATGTAAGTATGTATAAAAGAAATAAAAAAGGGTTGGTGGGAAAGTGGTGAAAAGGGGGCACAAAGAGGAAAAGACAATAGGGAAAATAGCTAGGGATGTGCAGGAAGGGTATAGGGAAGGTCCATAGCTGCCCATTTCCTCTACAGCAACAGCTGTGCATATACACTGAATTTGGAGGTAGATTTGGATACTCATACCCCTGAGAGAGGGGTGAAGACAACAATAATATGTTGTTAATCCAATTAGACCAGATTACATGTGTCCAGTGGACATGTGTGCGAAATGGACAGCTGTGTATGGGGCATGATCTTTTGGGGGGAACAGATTGCCCCCTTTTTTTCAGGTGAGAGTGGGATGTTGGGGAGGGATGTTAGGTATATATGGGGAGGTAGGTTGGGTTGGTTAATAGACAAGACAAACAGGATGAATACAGGGGTGGTATATGACAAATTTGGGGGGGTAAACACCTTCATAGGGAGGGGTGTTTGGAAATCAGAATCCTATGAGCCCCCTAATAGAAACAGTGGGACTGAGGTCCCCACCCATGGGCAGTCACCACTGCACCTTCACAGCCCTGAAGGTGGCTATGCTGAGGGCTGAGTAGGAGGGCCAGGCTGACCCTCTAGTTGCTACAGATGGCCCTCAAGCTGGCATAGCAGATCACTGACCTCCCTGTGGAGCTCGCAATGAAGTACGATCCGGACTTGGCAACGGGTGACAGGATCCTGTCTGTGAGCCCCATCCCCTGAGGCGGTTCCACCCGAAAGTGGTGCAGGACCAACAGATGAGGTCCCAGGTTGGGCCCCAGACATGCTGCTGTCCGGTGCCATGGCCAGCTGAGGTGGGACAGGTGGGAGCACCGGGACCGGCCTTCCCAAACATGCTATGGTTTTTAAATTTTATCAACATATGTGGGTTAGTAATAGTTAACACATTCCAGGATTAGGTATAACAGCATGAATAGATATTCCCATTAACCCAAACACCACATATGGAACAGTTGCATAGCAAACAAAACACATGCATATATGGAACCACAGTGGTCATTACAACAGCATGCAGGTACATTGATGGCATCATGTCACACATGTGGGAGTATTTCAACATTGCACATGCATAGAAACAAATTCAAATAATTATCAAACAATGCAATATATGTCCCAGCAGTAGAGTTAATTCAACACATACCAATTGAGTTGTGTATTTAGTTTATTGTTGCAGATATGGTGGGGGGAGATGCCAATTAACAACTAGTATATTCCTGCATTTCACATTACTTTCCTAGTCAGTGCTGTGATCTGTACCTTACCGGTATTAGTACACTACCCTATTGCCTTAGTTTGGACAGTCACATGGCTGTTGACAACTATATACATGAACTGTTTTACCTGCAGTATACACCTCTTACCTGGTATACCTGTGGAGGTATTGTTTGTTAACACTACCTAACTGTTTCTATATATACTCCAAGATTCCAGGTTGATATTATGCACATACCTGTCCATCTCTTTTTGCACACACTCTGGGCATGTCTTCACCACATGCAGGTAAACCGGGAAATATTTTGACTATTGCCCTCTTAAACATTTAGTGACTTGTACAATGACGGGTTTATTTTATTTGACATTTTCCAACTATGTACAGGTCTGACAGTTATATGACATGAAATGCTGCCTACATCTCAGAAAGTAGCACACTGATATGACAGGGGGACAGGACAACAGCCAGCAGATATGGGCTGAATAACTGGACATTCTGGACATTTCTGTAAACTTGTGGGGTAAGATTCTGCATACAGCTTACTACCACTCCCCTCCCAGGATTCAAACCATGGCTGTGTCTACTAAAAATAAAACACTGCCCTCACAGTTGAGTGTGTTATATAGATATTGCTGCATATCTCTTATCTGATTTCTGTCTATAATTCTCCTGTGGTTTTACAGGTTTACTATCAAAATGTCAATCCGTACTACGTCGAATAATGTATAATCGACAACGGAAGTTCGAAAACGGTAACATCGATGTCAAAAAAACAATCTAGGAATGGTTTTAACATGGGTCGAGGTAGGTATTCAGTGTTATTCCGAACTACAAACATCTCCCCTACCTCGACCCATGTTAAAACCCGTTGTTAGATTGTTATTTTTGACACCGATGGTACCACTTTCGAACATCCGTTTTCGAGTATACGTTATTCGACGTAGTACGGATCGACATTTTGATAGTAAACCAGTTTTACATTCTGACCTTGTAATTGCAGCACTCTTATAGAAGATTTCCTAGATGGTTGTATTATGTAGTACAGTGTGGGTGACTGTGATGAGTAATACCTTATTAGTCTGAGCAACTGCAACACTAACAATGCCATGAAATACCAGAGCAAACAGTACCAGTACAGGATATCAATCTTTTATTTATAGGCACAGAGTTCATATCTGACAGACCTGTGGGAGCAATGTTTGTTAGCACTAACCGAATGTTGCCACACAAATGACCAGTTTCCACATTACTGTTATGCACATACGTCTCACTCTATTACTGTACACACTCTGGTCACAGATTGACAACATGGGAGTGGAGATGGGATATACTTGGTTAATTACTCTCATAACATTTTGGGGAGTCACTAGAGTGACAGGTTTGTTCTTATAGATGTCTGACAATCACTTGTATGTCTTGTTTGCTGCCTAAATGTCTGGGATCATCCCACTGATTTGTCAGGGGGACAGGGTGACAGGCAGCAGCTATGGGCTGATTTACTTGACATTCTGGACATATCTGTACAGTTGTGTGGTATGATTCTGCATACAGCCTCCTACCACTCCCAGGATTCGAACCATGGCTGTGTGTGTGCAAAAAAATACAACAGCTCACATTGCAATTGAGTGTGCTATTTGGATTTTGCTATTTGTCTTTTCAGTGTTTTCTGTCTAAGTCTCTCTCAGTTGTACTATTTGACCTCTTAGGATTACAACAGTCATATACAGACATTCCTACACATTTTATTTATGTAGTAGCAGAGTGTGGGTAACAGTGCTTACTACAACAGTACTATTAAGTGACTGCAACTCTACATTATCATATGATACCAGAGTGAACACATGTAGTCCAGCAGTTAGGCCTTTATTGTCATGCTATTATGCCTTTATTTTACATACAGCCTGTATGAGACTCTTCCTGCCCTATTCTCTGGTGTATGCAGTACATGCCTTAAACAATACAGGTTTTATACAGGCAATTAAATTTTAGATTTATTTCCTATGACAGTACATGCAAGAGTATTACTAACCTGCATTGCATCGCAACTGCTGCAGTCTACAGCCATGGGCTTCCTGGTTTGCAGCCCACTCACCTGCCTATGTGAAAGACATAAGAGGAATATTTAGCCATACCTGTCCATAATATACATGAGCTGGAAAATTATTAAACAGGTAGTGGACTGATACTTACACAGAGCTGGGACATCCCTTGTCTTCCTAGCATCTTGGATCCACTGATCCAAATGATCCCCCTTCCTCTGCTTCAGGTTGGCATAGTGATGCCTGACCTGCTCACCAGTTTGGGGTATGCCAGTGGCAGTGGTGAGGTCACGGGCAAGATGGTCCCTGGTTTCTGCTTTGTATTTGGAACCCAGGTACTGGCCCTGCAGCAGTCTCTGGTCATGGTCTTTCACAAGGAGTCCTGCCATGACTCTGGACTCCTGGATGCCCCAGTGCTGCACCCGAAAGTGCACATCCTCTCTCATTCCAGACATAGTGCCTACAGGGGGAAGCTACAACCAGTTATAAGATGTATTCCCACCTGTTGGGTTTAAATAGGGCCAGTTTCCTGCATGTTGCCATGATTGGAAGGTTTTGAATCTGCTAATCTATCGGCTTACCTAAGGTTGGCATTGCTTAAAGGGGTATACCAATGGGCACACTGAGTTAGCTGGCCTACACATTGCTTACACCTACTAAGCTGGGCTGTGCAATGCTTACCGTTACTTAATATTTAATTTGTATTATATTTGCATTTTGGCATTGATTTATTATACATTACATGTTATATATGTGTTTGGGATATTGGGTGACTTCAACTACCCAAACATAGACTGGGAACATTACTCAAGCCCCAACACCCTAGCCCAAAGGTTCCTGGAGTTCATAAACTCAAATGCTATGGAACAACTAGTCACCATTCCCACAAGAGGAGAAAATATACTAGACCTGATCATCACAAACATGGGGACAAAATGCTCCACACCAGAAGTATATCCCTCATTGGTGAGATCAGACCATAAATTAATCTCACTGGAGATCCACATCCCGCCCCCAACCCCAGCAAAAAAGACCACAGTGAAGAACTTCTCAAAAGCAAACTTCACACTTCTTAAGACTGGAGTGGTATCCTTCAAGGCCCCCGAGCCAGTGGAAACCACAACCTACGCTGCTGAAACCATTACAAATGCCTTCTACAAGCACCTCCAGGAATGTATGGATCAAGCAATCCCTAATAAAATCAAGACCCTTTCCACCAAAGGCAGGTGCCCAGTCTGGTGGACCCCAGCCATAAACAAACTCTACAACAAGAGGATAAAGCTACTACATGACAGAGCAAAATCCCTAAAAGGGAAGGCATCTTTGATCAATACTAGCAAAAAACTATGATCATTCATAAAATCATCCAAGGCCAACTTTGAGAGAAAAATCGCTAAAGACACAAAAGACAATCATAAGGCCTTCTTTAGCTATGTTAGATACCTGGGTGGAAACTCCCAGATATGCTCAGAATTAGTCCAAAATGATACAAAAATCACTGAACCCACAGACATTGCCAACATACTGGCAGACAGGTTCAGTGCAAATTTCTCCCTCCCCCCCCAAAGGAGAAATATCTATCCCACCAGAGTCTAGCCTCCCAAACATCTCAGATGCCCAGGTGAGAGCTGCTCTCTCTAAAGCAAAAAACACAGCATCAATGGGACCGGACGGTGTCCCCGGCTGTGTGCTACATGAACTCAGTGAGGAACTAAACCCACACATAAGGCTGCTGTTTAATCTTAGCCTTACTACAGGATCGCACTCCAAAGAATGGCGTACGGCAACTGTGGTCCCACTCCACAAAGGCGGTGCTTCTACGGACCCTGGAAATTACCACCCCATAAGTTTGACGAGCCTTGTCTGCAAGGCTATGGAGAGGATCATAATGGAACTCATAAATAAAGACATTGGGGACCTACAGACACTGGATCCTACCCAATTTGGCTTTGTCAATGGCAGATCCTGCCTCTTGAACTTGGTCGACTTTTTCGAAACAGTCACTAAGGCCATTGATGAGGGTAAGGCAGTTCACACAGCCTACCTTGACCTAGCAAAACCGTTCGACACAATACCCCACTCGGGCATCATAGAAAAGCTCACCAGCTTAGATGTAAACCCATATGTCACAAGATGGGTTGCAAACTGGCTCAAGGACAGAACCCACAGGGTTAGAGTTGCTGGTGCCATGTCAGACTCTAAGCTGGTCACGAGCGGTGTCCCACAGGGCTCAGTCCTGGGCCCCCTCTTGTTCAGCATTTATTTTTCTGAAGTGCAGGCAAACATAGGGGGATTGTGGCTGACAAAATTTGCAGATGACTGCAAACTGGGCACCATAATTGACACTCCATCAGACACAGACATCCTCCAGAGAGGTCTCATAGAAATGGATAACTGGTGCCAGAGCCAAGGCCTTAAGCTAAATGCCAAAAAATGTATAGTCATACCCTTTGGGAAAAACAAGGTAACCCCTAATTACCACATAGGTGGTAATCCATTAAACACGGAAGAAGTTATCAGGGACCTGGGGACCCAAGTTGACAGTAACCTCTCTTTTGACACTCATATTGCCAAAGTGGTTAGGAAGACCTTCTACATTGCCCACCTGATCATGAAGGGATTTACATCCAGATCAGGAGAGGTCATTGTACCCCTGTACTCTTCACTTATCAGACCAATTATTGAGTACAACGCCCCATTCGGAATGTACCTTACCCGACACCTGCAGCAGTTGGAAAGACCCCAAAAGTTCCTCACCAAAAGGATAAAGGGGTTCAGACATATGTCATACGCTGCCCGACTGAAGAAACTCCAGCTCTATTCAGTCGCATACCGTCTGCTCAGAGGTGATCTGTGCCTGACATACAAGGCCATGTCCAACCCGGAATTAATGGACATGCCCCACCTCATAAAATCCAAATCCACCAGAGCCACGAGAGCAAGAGACTTAAACCTCAACACGGATATAAATAGGACATGCTGGAGGGACAGATTCATCACCCAGAGACTCCCTACACTATGGAACAGAATCCCAGTCCATGTGAGGCAGAGCCCCTCACTGACTCTGTTCAAGAGAAATCTTGACGAGTGGATGGGAGATCGTAGATTTACCCCGGGAATCATCTCTGTGTCACTGCTGGACAGAGGCACAGCAAACTAATGGGTACAGTATTCTCATCCTAAGGGGTGGTGAAAGCCACACACACACTCTGGCTAGGCTTATAAATGCCCTAGGGCAGATAGCCTAGTATGAACCTATGAACCTATGAACCTATGGTATCCATGATTCATGTATACATACACTGTATGGGATCCTAGTGTTTATTAAGGGATTTCAACACTTTATGACAATGACACCTCACATCTGGGCTTAATACAGTACTCCATTTCACATATTTATGTCTTGTAGTAGGTTATACAGTATAAAACTCTATATAGATTCCTTTCACATAGTGTTTGTATTTCCTATAGTTAGGATCTGTTTGGTGATAATGCTATCTTATCTACTGCTGTGATGGCTTAGTCGTTAACAACTGTGACTATAGTGTACAGGGTCCTAGGTTCAAGTCCTACAAAGGCTGTTTATTTTGTTTTTGGTCAGAACAATGGATGATGCATACACAGTGATTAAGGCACTTTTAAACAATTGTAAGTGGGTTTGCACGAAGATAAGCAATCCTCCAGTTAAATATGCTTGCAGAGAGTTAGCTTCAGTATTGCTTAACCTGTGGGCGCATTGCTTACCCCTGAGCAAATGGGCTTAAACTCACTTACTACTGCTTACATTTGCTTACTCCCACTTACTACTGCTTAAATATGCTTACTCTTGCTTAATACTGCATACTCCCGCTTACCACTGCACTAATTTAAACAGTAATGTGTATTGGTTCTTGGGAAGGTGATGGATTTGGAAACTGTATGGATTTATCATTCATTATACATTTTACCTTCCATTTGTATCCCTGATTCCTGTGTACATATACTGTCTGGGGCATTTGTGATTATCTGTGGACTTTACAACATTATGACAATGACACCTGACACCTGATTTAATGCAATACTCCAGTTCACAAATATATGTTATGTCATAGGTTATGCAACAAAATAAAATAAATTGATCATAAAGTGATTTGATGTGGAAAATGGATTGTACTGGAGTGGGACTTGAACCGAGAATGACTGCTTTAAAGGTGAATGCTCTGCCCACTACACTATTGCTGTACAGCTTCATTTGCATATATCTTGCTTTTTATCCTCTTGTGTCATTTAAGCTGCATTAACCTTAGCTAAGCGATGGGCAAACCCCATGCACCTATGGTTAAATTTAATCTGTTTTATAAAAAAAACACTTCTTTATATTTAATGTTTTAATGTTGTAATCCGCGGTTGTGGTGCTGCGGTATCATTGTCGCCTCACAGTCAGACGCTGTCCGGTTCAATTTTCAGCTAGAGCGTCTTCTGCATGGAGACATGTGTGAATGGGCGTACCTTCGTTGAAGGTTGTGCATTAGGGCTGGTAACTCGGCACGTAAAAATCAACTACCAATCATTAGCGGACCGGAGTTCCGCTGTGGCGACCCCTAACCGGGAAAAGCCGAAAGACACAACAACAACAACAACAACAACTATTGCTCTTGTAAACTTGGGGGGATGTTGCTGGGGGTATGCGGACATCTATGAGTGGTCTTGTTCATTATTATTCATAAACTGCTGTTCTTCATTACAGGGGCATGTATGTCTGTTTAGGAGCTCAGGCAGCGCACCTTCTTTGATATGCATGGCATGCTGCTGTCCTGCTCCTAAACAGCCGCTTCCGTGCAGGACTAAGCTAGTCCTGCACAGAAGGATAGTGAATCCGGGGGAATGTATGCACTACTGTTTCAGTCACTGTCATTAAATGCGATCTATTGAAATGCACTTGGATTAAAGTGTTTGCTATACATAGCTTTTTAAAAGGAAACTAGAAAAGATTATTTTGTTAGTTACTGCTGTATATACCTTAGATCTGCTAAAGCTCTGTCAAATACAAAAGCTCTCCTCTTTTGTTTAACTGAATAATCCATGATTTAAACAATTATACCATCTTGAATCATGTGATCTAAGGCATGCATCTCACAAAAGACATTTTGGGAGTTATCTATATTGATAATTCACATGCTGATATTAAGAGTAATCATCCCTGTACAATTAGTTTTGGGTTTCTGTGGTCCTCTATAGGTTCATAGATTCATAGGTTCATACTAGGCTATCTGCCCTCGGGCATTTATAAGCCTAGCCAGAGTGTGTTTGGCTTTCACCACCCATTTTAAATTAATTTTGCTATGCCCTTTTTCGAGGTTAGTATAGAAGTTGATATATTGCTGGCCTTTGGAAAGAAAGAGCTGAAGGGGGCTGATGTGTGCTTGGCATGTTCATTCATTCATGGGTGGGACCTGGGCACTGCTGATGAGGAGTAATGTGCATTGTGGAGCAGGTTCCCATCACATTTTTCTGACCTGGAGAGCAGAAACATTTTAATAAGTCACCCTGTGATATTGTGTGTGTGTGTGTGTGTGTGTGTGTGTGTGTGTGTGTGTGTGTGTGTGTGTGTGTGTGTGTGTGTGTGTGTGGGGGGGGGGGTCCCTAGAGGTGTTTCTGTGCAATATTGTATCTGGGCTACGTTGTTTGATTGCAGCAAGTTTTTCATTTTTCTTTTTTTCCACAGAAACAGACAGTATTAGACTCAGTGACACTCCTCTCTTTCCCCAATGAAGTGTGAACAGGATATAAATCATAAATATAATAATTTGTGGAGCACCATGATTACCCTACAATATTAGTAAAAGATAAACTTGTAAAGCACTTCTCTAGCTAAGAACCAATTATGACAGTGCTTACAGGAGTGTGTGTCAGTTGTTACACACATCCACAAGTGCTGTTATGATCTGGTCTAGCTCTAGGGACTTTTCTTGCTTCTAAACTGCCTGAATATTTTGTGTCTTATTTTTGTGCTTTAACTAAAGATTACAGTCAGTCTGTAACAAATGGCAGAATTACGGTTTCAGTCTTCTTGTTCAGAAAATGCATTTTGATGCAATGCCTGCTGTTTCTCACAGGCCAAGTTCATGTGTCATGTACTATAATGTAAATTTGCCATTCCATTTGTTGTTACCTAGTGAATTACAGCAATATTTAAAAATTATCAGTGATTTTTAATGTGTCTTTGCCCCTGCTGCTGTCTGTATGACAGTGCTTGCAAAGTGCTTTACTGGCTTTCAAAGCGATTAACAGACTTTGCTTTTTTTATCCCCTTTAACTGGTCGTCCATGGAGCCAATAAAGGTCCATGCACTGCAAAGCATCATGATCAGTTTCCTATCATAAACCTTTATTATGTGTTTGAGACATGAATACCTAGATTTTGAGGCAAATTTCTTGGCACCCTTGTCTCAAACACATAATAAGTCAGTTAAGGGTACCAAATTATAATACTCTAAGTTATTATTTGTCATTGTGGATAGAGAGTTTTGTCTTTTTTTTATTTCTTTCCGAGTGCCAGCTTTGTTTGTTTGTAATTTCAATCTGTGACAGTCACATACCTCTTATCTTCTTTGCTGAAGAATTCCATATATGAGCATCTATATGAGTAAAAATGTCGGGCATTCCTCAACATTCTAGTCACTTGACTAGTATGATGCTGACTAGCATGGAGTCCTTTGACATGTGAAGAGGGCAGTGTGCACAACAAAAGGCATTCCTCCCTCTCCTTCCACGTGTGATGTATATCACGTAAATTGCCGTGTATATATGAGATAGTGTAAATGCTGAGGTGGAAAAGACGTCTAGTTGCAAAGAAAGGAAATTATGGCACTCTATAAGTTTCCACTTAGGTTTATTTCTGGGAGTATATGAAGGCTGAGGACTCTCTTAAATGTACAATGGTATTTTATAGAAACTTAACATGAAATGACTTATTTAAATACAAAGATAATCATTGCAATTAAGATCCACCAATGAAATTTGAAAGCAAAAGTTTCCAAGGTAATTCCCTGTTAACCCCTACAGGCGTGCATGCAGTAAACAATGAAATATACTTTGCTTCTCATTTTTTAATATAGAAAGTTTGTCTTCCTGATTATACATAGTGTTTTGAAAGAAATTACCTTTCAGAAAAAAATTATGGAAGATAAGTCTTTCCTGTGAATTTAGTGAAATTAATGTTCTCTATGACAACCAGGTTATTTTTTCCTACAGTTGCTACAATGCTTTTTTTTTCTAGTATAGGCCATTTTAATAGTTTTACCAGTGGAAATAAATTACACCGGCAAGCCCTCTTGGAAGCCATAAAGCTATGTGGAGATTTCATAAATTCTTTCCTGTTCACTGTCTATCTCCTGCCATATTACTAGTCAAAACTATAAAAACTCAGTGATAGGGAAGGCCTTATGGAAATAACTTGGTGTAAATTTTAGTAAGTTAAAATGGGCTTTCAGAAAGCAGATACATAGCATGTGTTGTAGGCGGCTATAACAATTAGAAGACAATATGAGGCTTACTTTTTGTAGAAGTGGGATAAAGGTCTGGGATGAAATCTTCTACTTTTGATGTCCACAAGTGCAACGCAGGTTTGACAGCCCTAACAGTAACCATATGAAATGTCGGTACCTGTTAATAAGGAGACTAAGGAGACCAAATGGCTGAAAGATCAAATCTGTATATAGCAAGTCTAAGCTGTCGTTTCTTGGAATATTACCTTTTCATTAAAGTATGGTGATCTCCAAGTTGGTATTTATACATTCAGGGGTGTAGGGGGCTTGTACCGCACATGTGGGTGGAAGGGGGACATGCGTCTCCCCAACACAACAAAAAGAAGTTTTAAGGAAAACAGCAGTCTTTGAGATTTTCTATTCTTCTGCCTTTGCTTTTCTCCTTGTTGGCACTTGGCATTTCAAGTGCCAATATTTCAATATGGAGCCCTTCCTAACAATTTGCTCCAACAAAACATTAATCATAATGCTTCTAAGTGCAAGTCACTCCCTATCTTTGTGACAAATGTTTTTCCTGAGTGGTACTTACTTATTCACTGTGAAGATGTTGGTTTGCTTTCTTATTAGTAGGTTTTCTAAGTCTGACCTATAGGTTTTAATATTCTTTGTTTAGAAAGGTTAGTATGGTAATATTTTCCAGATGTTTTGAGATGCTGTGTATAATAATGTCTCATACATTTCAGTAGAATTGTGTTCTTTTACACCTTTTTCAGTTTTATTGCTGTTTTTGTAAACTTAAAGATTTTTAATTTAATAAATACTTCTTCATAGGTAACCATAACATGGAGACTAAATAGCCAAAAAATGGATTTACATATACCAAGGCTTGGATTACATTTTCCTGGAATATTCCCTTTTCTCTGAGGTATGGCAGGCTTGTAGTTGGTATATACAAGTTTGGGGGGAGTAGGGGGCTTGTTCCTCACACTGGGGGTTCAGGAGGGAAAGCCTCCCTACAAAAAAAGAAGTTTAAAGGAGAAGAGTGATGTTTGAGATTCACCCTTCTCCTGGATTTGCAATCTTTTTTCTGCAGTCTGTGAGCACATGGCATTTTGACCGCTGACATTTGAACAGAGATCCTTTCTCATGTTATCAGAATCATGCATAGTAATAATAAGAGTTACCAACCTAATTTTTTAATTATCTTATTCAGCATCCAATGAGTTGCCTGAATATGTCACTGGACATTATTGGCATATTTGATAATATCCCATGTTATAGACATGTTTAGCATTGACAAGCAGACTGCTCAGGACCTAGAAAAGTAACCTGCCTTGAGATTAAACAAAGTTTGGCAAGTGCATGTCATTATTGTAAACAAATCCAGTAGCCAGTGTATCAAAGCTTAGATAAAAAGCTATAAAAATACACTGAATGCCATTCTGTCTTCCACTATGAGTGGATGAGTTGCCACCTGCTGAGGACTAGAATCAGCAAACAGCATTCTAAAAAAAAAAAAAAAAAAATGTTTAAATATTTTTTCAAAGGGGTCAAGACCCCCAGAACCCCCAAACCCTATACCAATTCCATGGTCACATCAGTTTAAAAAGGGGGAATAACCCCCAAAAAGGTAACACTGCCTGCATAGCTCACCAAAAGTGATTTCCTGTGGAGGACTCTAATCCTTGGTGGGTTGAACTTCTTCAGGTAAATGAAGCTCTGGAATTTAATCTTTGTCTACCTTTAGGTTAACAAGCATTCAATGGCAATATGAATATCATAAAGAATAGAATCATTGCTCAATGACTGGTTGCTGGCATGTGGTTTCCTGAAAAGAAACGTATTACCAATATTAGCAGCAACACTCTGATGCCAAGCATTAGTGCAGTTGTCGATATGTTCCAAGTGCAGAACTGCAGCAGTCATGGAATTAGTATATTGACTGATCCATTAATTTTACACAAGTGATTTCCTGTGGAGGACTCTAATCCTTGGTGGGTTGAACTTCTTCAGGTAAATGAAGCTCTGGAATTTAATCTTTGTCTACCTTTAGGTTAACAAGCATTCAATGGCAATATGAATATCATAAAGAATAGAATCATTGCTCAATGACTGGTTGCTGGCATATGGTTTCCTGAAAAGAAACGTATTACCAATATTAGCAGCAACACTCTGATGCCAAGCATTAGTGCAGTTGTCGATATGTTCCAAGTGCAGAACTGCAGCAGTCATGGAATTAGTATATTGACTGATCCATTAATTTTACACAAGGGTATACCTATCACTCTGACACTCTTCAGTCAACACTAGCTTCATATATGACTATAGCAAGAACATTACTTTCAGTTTATCAGTTACATAAACACCAAAAGTGTCAGACTTACGGGATTTGCATAGGTTGTTTTATTTTATTTTACTGACACTAAGAAAACCCTGATAAGCATTTGGTCTACTTTTAAGGAAGGCTCCAAGTGGATTTGAATCCTGCTGAAATCATTGCTCCAGTTCTATGCCCTAGATACCAAGGAAATTTTTTGCTATCCTTTCTAGTAAGTGCCATGAGTTCTTTAAAATCTATTAAAGTATTACCTAAACAGACAGAATAGAACCTCAGTTTAACATCTTGCATAAAAAAGCACCCAGAACTGTAGCAGCGTCAGTACTGTGACTGCAAGTCCATGAGGATACTTAAGAAAAACTGAAAAATTAAACAAATCTTGTTTGTGTTGGTGGAGAATTCTTGTATTTTGAGGTTTTTGATAGTACAAAACAAATGGAATTAATCAGTTACATAATCACCAAAAAGTGTCAGACATGGGTGATCTCCACATTTTGTTATATTTATTTATTTTCTTTTCTTGACTAGGTTAATCCTTATAGGGTTTTGGCCTTCTGTTAGGGGAGGCTCCAAATGATATCTGAACCCTGCTGAAATCATTGCTCAAATTCTCTGCCCTAGATAATGAGGAAACCCCCTGCTATTCAAAGCGATATCAGTGACATGACACAAGTAATAAATCTGCCACCTATCACACTGTTGATTGTGTGTGTGTTTGTGTGTTTGTGTGTATAGGGCTGTGTACATACATGCATGTAAAAGTATTCTGGATGGTTACAAAATGTTGGCAATGCAGAATTATATGCATCATAAAGATTTTAATAAATTGTATAGGGCTCCATCATATAAGCAGCAGTTCTTACATGTATATTTACCTTAGTGATGAAAGAAACAGAAACATAAGAAGGAAGAGAAAAAAAGAGTTGAGGCTGGAATTCACAATGTGCTTAAGTCTAGAATAAGTCCCTTAGACAGTGCTACACAAGCACAAGTCTCCATCTTCGGTAATCCTGGCTCAAGAAGCATTTCCCCTTCTCCCTGTAGCCCTCAGCCATTGCAGTGCTTAAGAGAATGCATGTCCCCATAAACATGTGAAGCTGTGGTGCACAGTTCTGAGACAACACTGCTTTTGCTGCAACATCTGACCTATTCTTGGCAAGGTACAGTTTTATTTTATTTTTATTTAAGGGAAGTTGATTGAACGCAAGGCCATTTTCAGCTCTGGCCTTGTCACATAAAATATAAAAGTAAAACAGAAATAGAAGAGTGAAAACAGTAAATAGACGAGCAGTGTGATGAGAATGAACACATTATGATTATGCACTCACTTTTAAGTATTTATACTATAAATTCTAGTTAAATTGTTTAAATAATCCACAAAAATGACAACAATAAAAGAGCTTATTAAACCATACAGCTGTAGGTTATACTATAAGAAGATAGTTATGTACAAAGACTGGTAAAAGTTGCAAGATATAGTTAAAGTTAAACTACTGAGGTGATGGTATGGACTTTGCAATTAGGAATGTGACCTCCATGCATGCTATCTTCAATAAGATAATGTTTGTAAACCAGTCTAAGGAGCAGTTGGGTGGAAGGAGGTTAAATGATTTTCAATGTTGGATTAAGTTAACCATGGACTCTGGGCTATCTACTCATTAACTAGAGTGACACGTACAAGAATATTTCTTCCAGTTTCACTTTCCAATTGTTTTCAATGTATACTAATCTACAGGGTTGTTTTAAGTTATATTTATTATTTGATAAAGTAGAATTCGGTTGAGTGTGTTTTCTTTAAATCTTAATAGTCTTTCATATATTTCCAACAAGAAATGAAACAGCATTTATTAATCATTAATAAAAGAATTCATGGCATTACAAGATTTTGAACATAAAATTCTCCACAAACTATTCAGGTCCATTATATAATTCTCTTTTGCTTTGCTAGGTAATAGCATTTTCATTTATGCTATGATAGTTTAAAAGAAGAACAATTTATTTTAATACATTTATTGAAAATTGTAAATAATGTTTACAGAAGCATATATTTCTTGGAAATAGTAAAGAGTCATATACTGCTGTATAGTTGCCATAGATATGTGTGTACAAAGGTAGAAAAGTATTTCGGGGACTTCAACTAGCCTACACAGACTTTTTTTCCATGTAGGCATAGCAGCATGTTGCTTACATGGAAGTAAGCAGATGTGAGAACCAGTAAACAGAGCTGAGGGGCATGCATAAGTGTGACATCATGGAAGTGTCTGTGGCATGCAAATCACCTCATGAGCAGGTGAATTCCATGCAAATTAGGGTGGCAGAGCAATCTAGCAAGCAGATAGGCAGTCCTGCAGACCCTGTGTTGGTGTCCACAATGTACATGGAAAAATTCCATGTACAGCATGTAAAACTGCCACCAGGGGTTGTAAAAGTCCACTGACAGTGGCAGAAATAGCATGGTAGACACAGGTATGTGCAAAACTATCCACTGTGTGTCCAAAACCATATGGAAGATAATTTAAATTACTTTTATTTTTTTTATGCTTGGGGTATGTTTGTACAGCATGCTGCAGTGCGCAAACATGCTTTTATGAAAAAAAATTAAAAAAAAACTTGAAAACCAGATTTATTAGTATGTGACAATAATGCATTATAGGATCCTGCATGGAGTATGTACATTGGTAGACTGCTGTGGTTGCTAACAAGGCAGGCCCTGGAACCATGTAGTTTCCAGGTATTATGCAGGGATCTCTATAAAAATGAGAAGGGGTTACTGAATAGCACAATGGGTATCCGTGTTCACATATCCCATCCTTGTAGGCACAGAACCATGTTGGTGACCACAGAAGAGGTAGTAGAAATCAAAAGAGGGTGTGTTCACAGTCTTTTAAGCTTATTGGAGCTCAGTGTTGCCTGTTTACGTGGTGCGGTGCTCTGCTCAGCAGGGGTGTGTGTATACTAACTGCTAAGCTTTCTTTACCTCCGCGACACGTATTTCAACATTTTTCAATGTGTCTGCATGGCATGCTGCTGTGCTGAGTGTGTCTGGCCATGGGGGAGTGTCCACTGACTGCTGAGCATTGTTTATCTTTCCGGCATGGGTTTGCACTGAGCTCCACAGTGCTCATTGATGAAGGCTGTTAAAAAAAAGTGGCTGGGAAAGCCAATGAAATAGTAATTGCTGATGACCCCTGTTTCACTTAAACTAGAGCCATTAAAATCCCTTAATGATGTACTCAATGCCAAGAAATGTATAGTTATCCCCTTTGGGAAAAACATGTACCCATGAATTACCATATAGGTGGCAGTACACTAAACACTGAAAGTGTGATGAGACACTTAGGGAAACAGGTGGACAGTGGTCTCACCTTTGATAACCACATAGAAACAACAGTCAGGAAATCCTTCTATGTGGCACACCTCATCACTAAGGGCTTTTCATCCAGGAAAAAGGAGGTCATTGTCCCACTGTACTCATCCCTCATTAGACCCGTTATAGAGTACAGCGTCCCATTTGGTATGTACCTCACAAGACATCTGTAATAGCTGGAAAGGCTGCAGTAATTCCTCACTAAAAGGATCACAGGCCTAAAGCAGATGCCCAATGCTGACCATCTAAAAAATACTCCAGCTATACTCTGTGGCATATAGTCTACTCAGAGGCGATCTCTGCTTAACATGCAAGGCCATGTCAAACCCTGAGCTGTTGGACATGCTCCACTTAAAGAAACCCCAATCCCTCAGAGCCATGTGTTCCAGGGATCTAAACCTTGTCATCACAATGAACAAAACATGCTGGAGGGATAGGTTCCTGACCCAGAGATTTCTCATACTCTGGAGTAGACTGCCCAGACATGTCAAGCAGGGCACTTCCTTGGGCCTCTTCAAAAGGAACCTTGATGATCGGATGAGAGATTGGAAATTCACCCCGGGGATCATGTCAGTCACCCTGCTGGACAGGGGTCCAGGGAAGTAAATATTGTGGGAAGAAATATCCAGGGAATTGTTTGGCTAGGCTTGTATAGGCCCTAGGGCTGATAGACTAGTATCAATCTATAAATCCATGAACCTATGAACTTGGCAGGTGGAATGTATCTTAGGTAGCCAATCACACAGGCTGCACCTAGAGCAGAGCACAATAAAGAATGCATACACCCTACAATTTGATTTTTCCACCATACTCTGCAACATTGGAATCTTAACTGAGAGAATGCTAGGGGCTGCTGCAGGCCTGCTACATCTGTATGTGTTAGATGCTGAAGTTAGTGCTGCTGCTGCTGACAATAGGCCTATACTGAGAAGGAGAAGAGTGTTTAGGCCCAGGGTAACCTTCCAGGAGCTGCATGAGCTGGAGATTGTAGAGCACTACAGGGTGGACAGGGGCATACTACAAGAACACACTGAGCTCTGCCATCCTCAGCGCAAACTCAGAGCCAACAGAGGGGAACCCATCCTAGTGGAAACAAAGGAATGTGTAGCCCTTAGGATACTGGCTACAGGTACTTTACAAAGACCAACTGGGGACATGATGGGGGTCTCACAGGCATCAGCATCCAGGGTATTCCACTAGTTCCTGGAAACCATGCTACCAAATACCAGTGAGCACAGTTATTTACCCCACGCCTCTGAGGAGAGGGCCAGCAGTATGCATCTTTTCCATCATGTGGCCCACTTCCTTGAGGTACTGGGTGCCATAGATTACACTCATATACACATTGAGGCACCACCCAGTAAGGAGGGTAGGGTCTACACCAGCCACAAGGGGTATCACTCCATCGACTGCCAGGTCATTTACAATGCCCAGGGCATTATCATCAATGTGTGTGCTGGCAGCCCTGACAGTTATCATGACTCCCATATCTGACATGCATCACTGCTGTACCAAATGTTTGCTAGGGGAGATATCTGTATGGCTATTTGCTGGGGGATGCTGGCTATGCAATGGAACTGTGGATGATGACACCCATCAGAAATGCACACACACCTATTGAAGAACACCATAATGAGGCATACACACAAACTAGGAACATCATAGATCATGTGTTGGGCTGCTGAAGTCATAGTTCTGCTGCTTTGATATATCTGGTGGATCCCTGCAGTACTGTCCAGCCACATGTGCACAGATATTCACAATATATGTCTTGCTACAAAACACAGCCCCCTATTAGTGCCTAAGTCCCCACAGCCACAACCACAGGGGGACTCGAAGGTGGAATCCCCTGAGGTTGTACCTGTGGGCAGACATAGGCGTGCCCAGTATTCCCTGGCTTTGGCCAAGAGATAATGCACAGCACATGCACTGACAACATAGGGCCCTAGGGCCTGATACCTTACTCCCAACTCACATACATATAGTAAAACTGATACCAGCCAGCCCACACAACCTGTAGCTAACCATGTATTGGCTGTGTACTGCATGCATCAGACAGAATCAATCCTGAACTACAGGTCTGTCAACTGCTGCAATCACAAGGTAAGTCATTCTCCTATACACCCCATGGATGGGGTACTAGACAATGGTAGTATATGTATGAACCTGCTGCATGTATGCAGGGGAATATAGTGAGCTACTGGGCTACTTGCAGATATCTAACAGCCACATGGGACAACAGGTACTCTGTCTGATAGTATGTGCCCCATAATATTCATTAGACCATATGGCTGGAAA